>NC_025998.2:62993515-63068898 GCF_000442705.2 Elaeis guineensis
CACTCCAAGAGTTGGAGAAGAATGAGTCGCTGTATTTCAATTTAGCAAACCTTGGCCAGGGTAATCCATCAGATAGATTTGATATTTTGAAATACAATGTGGACAACCTGATCAAAGTTGACAGTTAAACTCTGGGGGTGTCCTATGATATTTTGGTCAAGGGGATGAATTATATGAAAACTATTCCGCATGGGTTCTAAGGATGTTGTTCTACACATTCGACCTATCCGATCGTCGGGTACCATTGCTAGATGGTACTTCGATTGGTATAGAAATTTATTCCTGTGCTATCGACTTAGGTTCAGACCTATGAGGTCACACACATTAGAGTTCATGATCCGATCGGATGGTTGATCAACGATTAAGAATCATTCTAGGGTTAAAATGATCAATACGATTGGCATTTAACCTAGTGCAAGTGTTGCAGGAGGATCAATTAGTAATTCGATTGCTAATTAGCTTAATTTGATTAAGTCAATGGGCTGAGATTAAGTTTAATTAAATATAATTTAATTAGATTTATTTTGGACTTGATTGGATCAAGTCCAATTGGTTTATTGGATAAGCCAAGTGCAAGGAAAAACTAGTCATAGTTCAACTAGGACTTGGGTCAATCTAATTTCTAATTTGATTAGAAAATTAAATCAGATTTAAATTTAATTTAATATGATTAAATTAGGTTCTTAATTGGGTTAAGACTTATTTTAATTGGGTTGATCTAATTTTGATTTGATTTGGTTTGGGAAACCAAATTAAAACAAGTCATAAGACAGAATCCTAGTAAGACTAGGATTCCACCTTGCGCCACATAACCCTTCTCCACGCCCTCTCTCTTATTCAACGCCAATCTCCACCTATTTTGTGTGACAAAAGCCCTCTCCCAGATCTCTCCCACGTTCACAAAAGGTCTCCTCTCTTCTTTCTTACATGGAAGGTGGTTTGGATCAAATCTAAAAGGAATAAGTTTGGATTTCGAATTCTATGAGATAGAGTTTTAGAAATCCAAAACTCTTTCAATTTTGCACCGAATTTATCCAATTTTTTTTTAGAATTTTCATCACTTTTAGGGTATACATTGTGCATCCTTTTCTGATAATCCATGCACAAAAATATGAAGGAGGTGCTCAAGAGTTGGGCGTCCCTTAACTTGCCATGTTTGGATAAGCCTTGACTAGGTGTTTGACCTAGACAAGGACTCTATCATATCTCTCTATATAAGATGAGTTTCTTCATAAAATTTTAGGATAAATTAGAGATTTGAGAGACCTTTGTGCTTTCAAAAATAAGAGAGAAATACCTTTGGATCGTGGAGATATAAAAATGCAAGTTTGGGTGTCTAGAGAGAAAAATGTGAAGAAGAAGAGGGTCTTCTTCTTGGGTTTTTGTTTCCATATCTTTCCTCCCTCCATCTTGAGTTTCCTGAGAGTGTCTCAGATCTAAAACTTCTCCTTTACTTTCCATCTTTGGAAGAGTCCAAATCAAGAAGAAGGAGGCACCTGATCAACCATCAAAGAAGGATCAGTGCAGTACTAGCATACTGTGCTGATTTTCTGAAGCAGGACTTCTGATCGAGATTCGTGGGCTCGTGTGGACGACTCCTAGAGGCCGGATGCGTGTGCGGCTTGCAATATCATCCTCAAGCCCAGATCAACAAGGTTAGAACATCTAACTTGCAAGGTAATAGATCTGATCTATTGTTTAATACATACATTAGATGTAGTATAGAAACATGTTGATATGATCAACATGTAGTTCATGCTATATTTATATATTTTAATTTTTAATTTAATTTTACATAATAATCATGTAATAGGATCTTAGATCTAGGGATTTTCTGATCTTAGAAAATAAATTTTGATTTATTTTAGTCTTCCGCTGTATGATCTTGAAAAAGTTTCAAGATCTAACCCTGAAAGTATCAGAGCCAGGTTCTTTATTACATGATTATTTATACATGCTTAGATTATTTTTTAGATTAGATCTAATTTATAATTTGATTATTAAATCTGAAATTAAAATTTTAGATCAATCACAAACTGCAAGGTTGTCCTGCTGTAAGGTTTACCCCTTACAGTGCAAAGGTTGTCCTAGTTTGTGTAGATCTATCTTTAATCATAAATTTATTAGATATGATCTAGATTAAATTTATGATTTATTAGATTTAAAAGATATTTAAATCTGAAATAAAATCTCTTTGTTAATAATTTTTGTGCAAAGAAATTATTTAAAGTTAAAATTGTTTCAATTACATGAACCTGTTTAGATTAGATCTAAGGTAGTTTCATGTTTATTTCACTTGCATCTTGATTATGAATCAAACATGCAATATGGTTGGTAGAATCATATTATAAAATTGTTTTACAAATATGAAAATTATTTTTTGAAAAGCCAAACCCAACCCTCAGCCCAAAACTTAATTAAGAATTAAGAAGTTGTTTGATTAGGTTCTAGGATTGTGAATTGAAGAACCTAAGACACAAATCATAACACATTGGGTTAATGGGTTAGTGGGAATTAGGTCCATTAATTGGGTTAGACCTATGGTTAGATTAAAGATGGACTTAATTAGAGAATTGACTAAATCTAATCAATTGTTGTCTTAAATTAGGTCAAGGATTCTCTAGATCAATTACAATAGTTGTAGTTGGTCAAGTCCATGTCTTTAACGAGAACCAAATAGACTTGATTCTTGGCTAAGCGGTCTAGCACGAACTGTTAGGTTGATCTAATCGAAACTAATTAAACCAGTTGGTGTCTAAGGTAAACCAGACCGGTGGTTTTTAATTGGGAGCCCGCTTATCTGGCCATTTCTGATGGTGTCTAAGGCAAGCTTTGGCAGACCCTCCCACTGATCGAACTTACCTGGCCTCTTGGTGAAATTATATTTTGATCGGATTACTTGACTATTCGAGCTGACCCATGTCAGCTAGGTAAATCAGTGTGACTGATTTAGGTGCTCCTAGACCAGCCTTGGTCTCCCTTAAGCTGACTTGGTGAAGCCAGTGGAAGGATCATGATAAGCTGGTTCATCTGACTTCATCCTCTATATTATTTAAATCCTCTAAAATTATTAGGTCCTTAAAATGATAAAGTTATGGAGATAACTGAGTCATAGCCTCCCATTAAGGTGTTTGATAATGAGTCCATTAACTTAATAATCATTGCAGACCCAAAGGCCTGGTGCTTGTTGACTAATGGAATTATCACTCATCATATGACGACTTGAAAGTGTCTCTCTAATGGTGGTTAGGTGAGCCAACCAAAGTTGGGCTTAATCATTCGTTGGTTAGATACACCAAGTATGATCATGTTAATGGTTGGACCTAATTGGATCCTTACAGTGGAGGCCAAAGCCTACTGATTAGGTTTCTGGGGTAAAATTAAAATTACTAGAAATTGTTTAGAGAAACAATTGGTTATGAACCTATCCTTAGATGTACATGGGTTGACCAACCAAAGTTGGGCTTGTGTGCAGTCTAAGTGGATTCTAGTACCCGCTAAGGAATTAGGGTAATTCCTCGAGTTGGAGGTAGAGGCTACCAATTCGAATAAAATAGTGGGAGAAACCTTTTGATTAAAGTCCAAATCTTTAGGTTTAATGAATCAATTACTAATTAGGTTATGGTTTTCCTTTGTGTAAATATGGCCACTTTCCTATCGCTCCGATCATTGTTGGACAATGATAAGTTGGTGGGACCCAAATTCGGTAGCTGGTACCGAAAGTTGAAGATAGTCCTGGAGCATGAACGGATCCTATATGTGATAATGGATCCTGCACCTGAGGAGCCAGCTGCCAATGCACGTGGAACAGTCAGAGATACTTACCAGAAGTGGCTCAGTGACCGGACCATGGTGCGCTGTATCATGCTGGCTGTCATGAGCGACGAGTTTAGTCGCAGATTCGAGACGGCTCAGCCAAAGGACATGCTTCAAGTGTTGGAGGATGCCTTTGGCACACCCGATGACGTAGAGAGGCACAAGATTAGTTGTGCCATCTTCAACGCCAAAATGCGGGATGGTGTCTCAGTCACTGATCATGTATTGTACATGATCGAGCTGATGGAATGATTGAGCAAGCTCGGCTTTCCCTTGCATGAGCAGCTTGGAAAAGATGCAATACTGAACTCGTTGCCCAAGTCTTATCTCCCATTCCTCACTCATTATAGAATGACAAAGCTTGAAGAGAACTACCACGGGTTACTGGGGTTGCTTCAAAACTTTGAGAAGGATCACCAACTCCTCAAGGAGTCAGTGAACTCAGTGGGAGGTTCGTCTTCTGGTTCTCGACCTTTTGAGAAAGGGAAGAAGAACAAGAAGAAGAAAGTAAAGAAGGTGCAAGTTTAGGCTAGGACATCAGTGCAGAGCCAGACCAAAAAGGTCAAGCCTGATAAGAGTCTATTCTACTGGCAAGCACCCTAGATTAGATAGTGTGTCAGATATCTACTTATGGCACTGTAGGCTAGGTCATATAAACAAGAACAGAATAAAGAGGTTGACTCAAGAGGGAATCCTCGAAGTTAGTGATTGTGAATCACTTCCAACCTGTGAGTCCTGTCTTCTTGATAAAATGATCAAGTCACTTTTTACTGAAAAAGGTGAGAGAGCTACTGAGCTCTTGGGCCTAGTACATACTGATGTATGCGGGCCCATGAGCACCAGTGCTAGAGGTGGATATTTCTACTTCATAACTTTCATGGATGACCTATCCCGATATGGATATGTCTATCTGATGAAACATAAGTCGGATTCATTTGAAATGTTCAAACGATTCCGAAGTGAAGTAGAAAAATAAACTGGAAAGAGTATTAAAATTCTTCGATCTAATCGAGGAGGAGAGTACCTTTCTAGTGAATTTCTCACATATCTAGGAGAGAATGGGATTCTCTCCCAATGGACTCCTCCAGGAACACCACAGCATAACGGTGTGTCTGAAAGGAGGAATCGGACTCTGTTAGACATGGTCCGATCCATGATTGGTTTTGCTAGCTTGCCGATATCCTTCTAGGGATATGCACTCGAATCGGCCTGTTATCTGTTAAATAGGGTTCCAAGTAAGTCTGTAATTAAGACTCCATATGAGATATGGACGGGACGTAAGCCAGCACTTTCACACCTTAGGGTCTAGGGGTGCCCGGCCTATGTCAAACGATTAGTCACAGACAAACTTGGACCTAGGTCTGACAAATGCTCATTCATAGGGTACCCCAAAGAGACAAAAGGATATTTTTTCTACCATGCTGATGAACAAAAGGTGTTCGTCAGCCTTAAGGAAATCTTTTTAGAAAAGGAGTTCCTTGGTGAAGGAACCGTTGCCTCTAAGGTTGAACTTGATGAAGTTCAACAGGTAGAAGGACCGACACCAATAGCTGAACCTGAGTCAGATATGATTAGATCAAATCCGGAGCCCAATATACCTGTACCATTAAGGCGATCTGGTAGAGTACCGCGTCAGTCGAACAGATACTACGGTTTCTTGATCCGGGACGGTGATCCCATCGAACTTGATGAGAATAATGAGGATCCGATCACCTATATGGATGCTATGCAGAGATCTGATTTCGAGAAATGGCTTGAAGCCATGAAATCCGAAATGGAGTCCATGAAGGTCAACGATGTATGGACATTGGTTGACCCACCTGAAGGGGTTAAACCCATTGGGTGTAAATAGGTCTTCAAAAGGAAGAGGGGCGCAGACGAAAAGGTGGAGACCTATAAAGCCTGTCTGGTTGCCAAGGGGTATCGTCAACGTTATGGTATTGACTATGATGAGACATTTTCCCCTGTGGCAATGCTCAAATCTATTCAGATAATGCTTGCAATAGCTGCCCATCTGGATTATGAGATCTGGCAGATGGATGTAAAGATAGCTTTCTTGAATGGAGAGCTGACTGAAGAGGTGTATATGATACAACCTGAAGGGTTTACATCCACAGATGAGTCCAAGGTGTGCAAGCTTCAGAGATCCATTTATGGACTGAAGCAAGCTTCTCGGAGTTGGAACATGCATTTTGATAATATGATCAAAATGTATGGCTTCATTAAGAATGGAGAAGAGCCCTGCATCTATAAATGGACAAATGGTCCAGTTGTGGTATTCCTTGTCTTGTACGTGGATGACATTCTCTTAATCGGAAATGACATCCCTGCACTACAGGGAATAAAAGTTTGGTTGTCATCACAGTTCTCCATGAAGGACTTGGGTGAAGCATCCTACATCCTAGGGATGAAGATCTATAGGGATAGATCTAAAAGGATTCTTGGGTTATCCCAGTCCATGTACATAGACACTGTGCTGAAGAGGTTCAGCATGGAGAATTCCAAGAAGGGCTATCTACCGATAGGCCATGGAATTTCTCTCTCTAAGAAGGATTGTCCGATAACTCCTGAAGAGAGAGAGCGTATGAGTAGAGTCCCATATGCTTCAGCCGTGGGATCTATCATGTACGCCATGACATGTACAAGACCAGATGTGGCATACTCACTAGGAGTAGTGAGTAGATACCAATCTGATCCTGGAGAAGATCACTGAAAAGTGGTTAAAGCCATCCTTAAGTATTTGAGAAATACTAAGGACCAATGGTTGGTTTATGGCGAGTCAGATCTGAAACTTGTGGGGTTCACAGACTCCAGCTTCCAATCTGACCATGATGACAGCAGGAGCGTGTCGGGTTATATCTTTACTCTGAATGGTGGAGCCATCTACTGGAAGAGTTCCAGGCAGCATACTGTGGCAGACTCTATTTGTGAAATGGAGTACATCGCAGCATCGGATGCCGCGATGGAAGCTGTGTGGCTAAGGAAATTCATTAACGAGCTTGGAGTAGCACCCTCCCTCGATGGTCCAGTCCTGCTCTACTGTGACAGCACTGGTGCCATAGCTCAGGTGAAGGAACCCAAAGCACATCAGCGGACGGAGCACATCTTGCGCCGCTTCCACCTAGTCTGAGAGAGCGTGGATCGAGGTGACGTCGACCTTCAGAAGATCGACGGAAAGGAGAACCTGGCCGACCCCTTCACTAAAGCCCTGGCAATAAAGGAGTTCGACAACCACAAGTCGAAGATGGGTATTAGATACTGTGCCGAGTGGCTTTAGGACAAGTGGGAGTTGTTGGGAAATGTGTCCCAAAAAGCCAATCGTCAAGCTGTTGACGGTTGAGCAACCAAGTATTGTAATTGATTTGTTAATAAATAAAATATATTTGGCATTTTCATCATAAGCTTTCATCTTCTAATGAACTCCATTGTTACGATGAAGTCCTTAGGACTATTTAGATTCGATAAAGAGAGAATTTATCGATTAGTCCTTAAAACTGTTCAAGACCAAATGATAAGCTATTAATAAGGACGACAGCTTTTATCGAGCATAGGTCGCTGTAGGCCATATGGGTTGGTTGTCCTCTTAACCAAGGAGTGTGGAGACACTGGTATGGTATACAGGTGAGATGTAAGGGTACATCATCATTGAACGTGACCAACTCCAGAGTATTCTGCTGTCGAGAATGTCTCTGATGGGATATAGGTATAAGTGTCCCTTAGACCTGAGATCGCCTCAGTGACTTGCAAGCAACTCACTGTGCTTTGGTACTGGACTAACTGAATTTCTAATTCAGGGATGAAAGGCTTCTGGGTACAGTCAAGTACTTGCGAAGTCAGAGTGTGATCGAGGTGGGATTGACCACTCCAAGAGTTGGAGAAGAATGAGTCGCTGTATTTCAATTTAGCAAAACCTTGGCCAGGGTAATCCATCAGATGGATTTGATATTTTGAAATACAATGTGGACAACCTGATCAGAGTTGACAGTTGAGCTCTGAGGTGTCCTATGATCATTTTGGTCAAGGGGATGAATTATATGAAAACTATATCCGCATGGGTTCTAAGGATGTTGTTCTACACATTCGACCTATCCGATCGTCGGGTACCATTGCTAGATGGTCACTTCGATTGGTATAAAAATTTATTCCTATGCTACCAGCTTAGGTTCGGACCTATGAGGTCATACACATTAGAGTTCATGATCCGATCAGATGGTTGATCAACGATTAAGAATCGTTCTAGGGTTAAATGATCAATACGATTGACATTTAACCAAGTGCAAGTGTTGTAGGAGGATCGATTAGCAATTTGATTGCTAATTGGCTTAATTTGATTAAGCCAATGGGCTGAGATTAAGTCTAATTAAATATGATTTAATTAAATTTATTTTGGGTTTGATTGGATCAAGTTCAATTGGTTTATTGGATAAGCCAAGTGCAAGGAAAAAACTAGTTCTAGTTCAACTAGGACTTGGGTCAATCTAATTTCTAATTTGATTAAAAAATTAAATCAGATTTAAATCTAATTTAATCTGATTAAATTAGGTTCTTAATTGGGTTAAGACTTATTTTAATTGGGTTGATCTAATTTTGATTTGATTTGATTTGGGAAACCAAATTAAAACAAGTCATAAGACAGAATCCTAGTAAGACTAGGATTCCACCTTGCACCACATAATCCTTCTCCACGCCCTCTCTCTTATTCAATGCCAATCTCCACTTATTTTGTGCAACAAAAACCCTCTCCCAGATCTCTGCCACGTTCATAAAAGGTCTCCCCTCTTCTTTCTTACATGGAAGGTGGTTTGGATCAAATCTAAAAGGAATAAGTTTGGATTTCGAATTCTATGAGATAGAGTTTTAGAAATCCAAAACTCTTTCAATTTTGCACCGAATTTATCCAAATTTTTTTTTGAAATTTTTATGGCTTTTAGGGTATACATTGTGCACCCTTTTCTAGTGATCCATATACAAAAATATGAAGGAGGTGCTCAAGAGTTGGGCGTCCCTTAACTTGCCATGTTTGGATAAGCCTTGACTAGGTGTTTGACCTAGACAAGGACTCTATCATATCTCTCTATATAAGACGAGTTTCTATATAAAATTTTAGGAGAAATTAGATATTTGAGAGACCTTTGTGCCATACAAAAATCAGAGAGAAATACCTTTGGGTTGTGGAGATATAAAAGATCCAAGTTTGGATGTCTAAAGAGAAAAACGTGAAGAAGAAGAGGGTCTTCTTCTTGTGTTTTTGTTTTCATATCTTTCCTCCCTCCATCTTGAGTTTTCTGAGAGTGTCTCAGATCTGAAACTCCTCCTTTTACTTTCCATCTTTGGAAGAGTCCAAATCAAGAAGAAGGAGGCACCTCATCAACCATCAAAGAAGGATCAGCGCAGTACTAGCATACTGTGCTGATTTCCTGAAGCAGGACTTCTGATCGAGATTCGTGGGCTCGTGTGGACGACTCTTAGAGGCCGGACGCGTGTGCGGCTTGCAACATCATCCTCAAGCCCAGATCAACAAGGTTAGAACATCTAACTTGCAAGGTAATAGATCTGATCTATTGTTTAATACATACATTAGATGTAGTATAGAAACATGTTGATATGATCAACATGTAGTTCATGCTATATTTATATATTTTAATTTCTGATTTAATGCCATGTAATAATCATGTAATAGGATCTTAGATCTAGGAATTTTTTGATCTTAGAAAATAAATTTTGATTTATTTTAGTCTTCCACTGTATGATCTTGAAAAAGTTTCAAGATCTAACCCTGAAACCCTAATCTGGTTCCTACATCCACATATCCAAACTACTTTAAATTGGGTACCATAATCAGATTATGACATGAGCTCAATTGGATTTAAGTGGGCACCCCAAATGGATAAGAACCAAAGAGTCTTGATAAACTTGGACTCTTTGGCGCCACCTTATTTGGGCTTATCCAATGTTGGTGCCAACATAGGAGAGAGCATGGGGATTCTTATCTGATGTGATCAGTTGACATCACTCCACCAATTAAAATTTTTCCAAAATTTATTGGAATTATCTGATTGGTCGAATGATGTGGCACTGCACAGCATACAGGATCTATATAAACCTTGCTGCACCTAGGGTTTCTAGATAGAACTTATTTTATGCAAAAAACCCATTAGCTGCCACCCCCTCCCCTCTTCTCCATATCCTCCCTGCTCTTCTTTCTCTCCTCTTCACATCCAAGAAGTTGGACGTTCATCTGGCAAAGGTACAAGGCATGGTGACGCCTGGAACAGAAGGCTGCAGGACATCTTCGACAGGCTGCTGCTCCAACTTCAGAAGGAGTTCTGAAGTACTTCCAAATCAGATATTGATCTGATTTTTGGAGCATAGAATTATGAGGAGAAGATATTCTAGATTCTATCTAAGTGGATACTAGTAGAGGCTAGGTACTTGCATGGCTACATCAGAACCTCAGGCAGTGCTGTGATCATCTACCGGGTAATTAGATTACCCTTGAGGTATGTCTATATTTCTCATACTTTTAGATTTAATTTTAAATTTTAAATATTAGATAACAAAATTAGATCTAATAGATATTAGATTTAAAATAGTGTAGAATAAAAATTTTTAATTTATTCCACCCCAGATTTGATGAAATCTGGAAGATCCTACATAGGAAAAAAATTGTTTTTCCTTCAAGTGGTATCAGAGCCAGGTTGTTGGCTCTATTTCAGATCTATTTTAGATCTAATTTTAATTTTAACTTATCTGATATTAAATAATTTTAGATGTCACATCAGATATGATAGAATTTAAAATAAAAATATTTAAAATTAAATCTAAGAAGATCTAACATGCATGAGATGCATAACTAGACCAGGATTAATTGAATCCATGAATAGTCTTAAGTTTTATATTTTAATGAGATTAAAATATGAATTAAATATAATTTATTCTTTATTTTTTTGATATTATAATTGTTAAAATTAGATCAAAAAATAGAAAATAAAATTTTAATTATTTCATAAAATTGATCTGTTGCATGCCTAAACTAGTTGTAGAATTATTCTAGTAACTTATCTAGAATAGTTTTTATTTTAAATAGTTCAATTTAAATTCTATTTTTTAGATATTACATGTGATGTATCAGATCTGAAAGCATATTAATTAGATTGATTTTTGATACATGAGATGTATGCAAAGCATGTATTAGTTAGATCTTAAATTGTATATGTGATATGTTAATTTAGATCTAACTAGTTTTGTAGTTAAATTTATATTTCTGATTAAGGTGTTCCTCATGGCCGTCTGGTCATAAGAACAAAGTAAGATTTTAAGACCCTCTCTTCCCATTCAATGGGATGTTCATATGACGTGTAGGGGTGCTGCGCATTCATCCTTAATCAGAAATCAAAACTTACTTTTCTGCAAAATCCTAGATCCTGAAATCCTAGGATTTATTTTACATGCTTTGTTTATGAACTCAAACTTAATTAATGTATTGAGCTTATGAAATTAAGTTAGATCTAAAATTAAAAATTTTAGATCTAAGATATTTTCATAAGATTGGGTTCGGGCTTGGATAGCTTAATTAGGTCTAGCAGTTGATCAAACCGAATCAAGAGTTGGTTAGGTGGGATCATGAAAACTAATAATTGACCAGTCTAATAGGATTAAGTCTGGGTCAAGGTCGAATCATATTTAGATGTGACTCGATCAAGTTAAGACCTAATTTGGCTCAGTGGTTAGAGCCTGGATTGTAGACTAACTCAATTAGTTCTGGTTCGACAATTTGGTGTCTAAGATAATTTAGGCAGATGCGACCAACTAGTTTTTAATTGGGAGCTACTCGACTTGAATGCATTCTTGTCGAGTTAATGGCATATCCCTCCCATCGGTCTCACTTACCTGGCCATATGTATCGACCCAGTTCTAATTTGAGGTGGCTAACAATTCGAGCTGACCCATGCTACTAGGTTAGTCATAATTGTTATGACTATGTCAAGTCAAGTTTAAAGAGACCTAAATCAAATCTTTCTAAAAAAAAATTAAGTCTAGGTCTTCCACCATTGTGGATGTGCGGGTCCTTTCCGGGGTTGATTGTTCTCGACCGGTTACAGTGGCTCAGTTGCATCAGGAAGATGCAACCATGTCCATTAGGCATTGGATGCTACGGATTTGAGGATTGGTTGGGCTCAATATTTCGGATACGGTGAGGGATCCAATCAGGAATCTAGTTCGTGCAAATGGTGGATTTGGCTTAACTAAGGATTGAAGCAATATCTCAGATACGATGAGCTTCATGAATTAGAGACCAAGTTTTGGGTGCACCATGATTAGAGAATCATTGGACAAGAGTTGTCCACTCATCGGTTGACCCATCACCAATAACTGTTAGGTGAGGTGATGAGCCAGTCGGTGAGACTGCACCACCCACTAAAAATCACTAATCATGAAGATTTTCACATCTCTACCAAGAGAGTGTAGGGATCTGAGAAAATAGTGAGAGCCTAATTTATTTAAAAATAAAAATCCTAAATAAATTGGTTGAGTCTGATTACAAAATCTAACTAAAAACTTTTGACTCTCTACAGAAAACATGTCTGCCTCAAACCCCCTGACCAAAATTCTAGACACTCATAGACTGACTGGACCAAATTTTAAAGACTGGTTGAGGAACTACAAAATTATTCTGGATTCCAAAAAATTGACTCATGTCTTGGACCAGGACCCACCTGCCATGCCAGCATGTCCGACTGCTGAACAGAGAGCGTCTCTGAAAAAGTGGACGGATGATGATAACAAAGCCAGGTACTACATGTTGGGTGCAATGTCTAATGATTTGCAGTGCCAATATGAAAATATTTTGACTACCCGTCAAATGTTGACTTACCTACAAGAGTTGTTTGGTGAACAGAGTCGCGCGGCCAAGTATCAAATCTGTCAAAGACTTTTTAAGGCCAAGATGCGTGATGGGTAGTCAGTCCAAGATCATTGTTTGACAATGGTCAAGGATCTTGAGGAGCTTAAGAAGCTCGGTATCATCTTAGACAAGAACTTTCAAATTGATGTGATCCTTCAGTCCTTGTTCGATGCATATGGTCAGTTCATCATGAACTTCCATATGCATAAGATGCAATGTACCTTGGCCGAGTTAATGAATATGCTGGTTACGGCTGAGCTTTCAATGAAAGGTTCAAAAGGCTCAGTTCTTACTGTGGAGCGGACTTCTTCTAAGAGAAAGTCTTTTGGAAAGAAAAAGAAGTCCGTGAAGAAGCAGAAGGTGGATGGAAAGAACAAGAAGACAGAATCGAAGAAGAAGGCTTCTGAAAAGGGAAAGTATTTTCACTGTCAGTCAGAAGACCATTGGAAGCGCAACTATCCTCAGTACCTGGCCACCCTGAAGAACAAGAAGGATGGTCCTTCTGGAGGTATGCTCATTATCGAATCTAATCTTATGGTTTCTTCTGCATCCAGTTGGGTGCTTGACTCTGGTTCTAGTGCTCATTTGTGCACTTCTATGCAGGGTCTTGAGGAGAGCAGGAGGCTGAGGGATGGGGAGATTATCCTACGTGTCGAGAATAGAGCAAGAGTTACTGTTGTTGCCGTAGGAACCTACCCTCTGCGATTACCGTTAGGATTAGATTTAGTTTTAAGAGACTGTTATTATGTGGCTGCAGCAAGCAGGAATTTGATTTCTGTTTCATGTTTAGCACAAGAAGGCTATGTGATTAGCTTTCATAAGGACCATTGTAACATATTTTATGAAAATAATAAAGTTGTAAATGATTTTGTTATTAATGGTCTCTATCAGTTACATGTTGATGTATCTGTTTTTAATATTGAGCAAAATGTGAATGCCATAGGAATTAAAAGGCCTAGAGATAGTCTAAATGATAAGTATCTGTGGCACCTATGGCTAGGTCATATAGCGGAAGACAGGGTTAACAAATTGAAAAAATCCGGGCTACTGAGTCCGTTGACTTTCGAGTCATATCCAGTTTGTGAATCATACTTTCAAGGCAAAATGACCAAGCTCCCTTTTGTGGGACATGGGGAAAGGGCCACAGACCTACTTGCCCTAGTACATACGGATGTGTGCAGTCCATTTGATGTGCCGGTTAGAGGCAACTTTGTCTACTTCATTACCTTTACCGATGATATGTCTAGGTACGGATATGCGTTTCTTATGAAACACAAGTCTGAAGCCTTTGAAAGGTTCAAAGAATTCAGACATGAGGTAGAAAAACAAACAGGAAAGCCCATTAAGATTCTTCGATCAGATCGAGGAGGTGAATACCTTAGTCAAAAATTCTTAGACTATCTTAAGGACAATGGTATAGTCTCTCAATGGACTCCACCTGAAATGCCTCAACTCAACGGGGTTTCAGAACGGAGAAATCGGACCCTATTAGATATGGTCCGTTCCATGATGAGCTTCACAAACCTCCCAGAATTTCTTTGGGGACATTATCTCATGACAGTAATTTATGTATTGAATAGGGTTCCCTCTAAAACCATTCCTACCATACCGTATGAGATATGGCATGGTAAGAAGCCAAGTCTGAATCATCTCAGAATTTGGGGTTGTTCGGCTCATGTCAAGAGAGAGCAGACGGACAAGTTAGAGTTCAGGTATTTTAGAGCTCGATTCATAGGATATCCTAAAGAGTCATTAGGATATTATTTTTATATTTCGGAAGACCACAATGTGATTATGAGTCGAAATACTATTTTTCTTGAAAAATAGTTTATTCAAGATGGTGGCATCGGAAGAATAATTAAGCTCAAGGAGAATGTCTCCCAAGAGCAACGAGCTAAAGAACCTGAGGAACCTAATCAATCAGAACCAGTCCTAACACAACCTCTTCCACCTCATAGATCGATTAGGGTTTTCCATCCTCCTGAAAGGTACTTAGGTACCATATAAGAGGATGTAGAGAAAATATTCCTCACAAAAAATGGGGTTCATGGTGATGACCCCAAGACCTATGACGAGGCAATATCAGATATCGACTCTGAGAAATGATTAGAGGCAATGAGATCAGAAATTGACTCAATGCACTCAAACCAAGTCTGGACCTTAGTAGATCCACCTGAAGGTATTGCACCTATTGGGTATAAATGGATCTTCAAGAGAAAGATAGGTGCAGATGGAAATGTGGAGACATTCAAGGCTAGGCTCGTAGCGAAAGGTTATAGTCAGCGTGAAGATATTGACTATCAGGATATCTTCTCGTCCGTAGCCATGCTAAAATCCATCCGCACATTGCTTACTATTGCAGCCTATTTCGATTATGAAATATGATAGATGGATGTGAAAATGATGTTCTTAAATGGATATCTTGAGGAAGATATCTATATGGAACAGCCGCTTGGTTTCACATCCAGTGACGATGATCATAAGGTCTGCAAACTGCAAAGGTCTATTTATGGACTTAAGCAAGCATCTCGAAGTTGGAATACTCGTTTCAATGATGTGATCAAAATATTTGATTTCATCAAGAACGAGGAGGAACCATGTATATTCAAAAAGGTCAGTGGGAGCACAGTTGTCTTCCTCGTATTGTACGTGGATGACATCCTCCTAATTGGAAATAACATTCCCATGTTGACCTCAGTCAAAGTATGATTGTCTAAGGAGTTTTCTATGAAAGATCTAGGAGAGGCATCCTTTATACTGGGTATTAAGGTCTATAAAGATAGACCCAATAGGATGCTGGGACTTTCACAGAAAATATACATAGAGGAGGTGCTAAAAAGGTTTAGCATGGATAACTCCAAAAGAGGTTTATTGCCTTTTAGACATGGCATTCATCTCTCCAAGAAGATGTGCCCTAGCACACCTGAGGAGATTAAACGCATGAGCAAGATCCCTTATGCTTCGGCAATAGGGAGCCTCATGTATGCCATGCTATGTACACGACCTGATATAGCCCATGCTGTGAGTGTCACAAGCAGATATCAGTCGAATCCAGGTGAAGAGCACTGGACTTCTGTGAAATGTATCCTTAAGTACTTGAGAAGGACTAAGAATATGTTTCTAGTCTTTAGGAATTGAGAACTCCAGATTCAGGGATTTACAGACTCAGACTTTATGTTTGATATAGATGATCGAAAGTCGATATCTGAGAGTCTGTTCATTTGCAATGATGGTGCAGTTAGCTGAAAGAATTCCAAGCAAATGGTAATTGCAGATTCCACCATGGAGGCAGAGTATATTGCCGCATCGAAAGCTGCGAAGGAGGCATTCTGGTACAAGAAATTTGCCGCAGAGCTTGGAGTGATGTCATCGGATGCCATCCTTCTTTACTGCGACAATAATGATGCCATAGCCCTAGCTAAAGAGCCAAGATCTTATCAGAAGTCCAAGCACATCGAGTGGCGATTCCATCTGATCCGTGATTACCTCGAAAAAGGTTATGTCGAGGTCAAGAGAGTCGACTCCACAGACAATGTAGTAGACCCGCTGACTAAGCCATTGGACCAACAGAAGATTGAAGCCCACCTTGAGAAGATGGGACTTAGATATGTAGCCAATTGGCATTAGGTCAAGTGGGAGTTTGTTAGATGTGTGCCCTAGATGCCAGATCAGCTGACACATTCCTATACAGAACTAAGGGCAAATTTGTAATTTTGACTATAAATAAATAAAAGGATTATTCTTCTATCACATTATGTACATTGTGTCTGTGATACATCCTTTGAGTTAGTGGGAATGTAAATTCATATTTTCAAGATTTGAAAATTTAAGGCATGAATTTACATAACTAACTCATAAACTGCTCCTGACCATAGGATCATCACGAGGATGGTGATTAATCTAGAAGGTTGGTGTACGATCGCTTTTTTAGGATAGATGAGTCTTGAGTCTATGGTGTGGAGACATCGGAGTGAGAGTATAGGTATTCATTGAGAATGAGAGTACTGAGCGTGACCACCTCGAGCAGTCATAAGGAAGTCTACCTTCTCGTCGATGACTAGCTCGATGCTGCAGTTGTGTGTCTAGTTCTTTGATCTGAGGTGCATCGATGGTTTACCTTGAGTGTGTTATAGTTTGACTACACCATAACTCGATCTCCTAGCCATTCAGAACTCTGAGGTGTATGTTGGCTGTAGCATATCCATTGTAGGAATCAGATCGCACCAAGATGGGATCTATCAACCTCGGTAGATGAGAGGAGTAGTCCTATGATGATCGAAAGATCGAGTCCTTAAGCCCATGGCCATGGCAGAGTGAAATAATGGAAAAGATTTTTTCATTGGGTTTCACATCGGACTCAGATCGATCAATTGATTCATATGACTGATGTTGGGTTTGACGAGTTCACCTTAACCCTAATTCAGTCAGGACTCATGATAGAGGAACTCAATCACACAGGTAGCTGCACCAAGAGGTTCATCTTCAGCTCTGATGGGTTGCCACCATATACTGCTAGGTGTCACTGGTGGATTTTGGGAGCAATTAGAATGATTTTGATGATCAATCATTCTAATTGTCTGAATCAGAAGAGTTCTGGTCCATCGAAAGGAGTTTCGATGATGTCAATGATAAGATCACGACATGTCTCATTACCATATAGAATTGAATCTAACTGGATTACACAAATAAGGGTTAGGGTCTGGATGTCATCAATTGGGCTACCTCAATTGATTAGGATAAGATCCAATTAGGTTCAAGGAAATCGTGCTAGTACTCGATTGAGCCTAACTTTCTCCTCGTGTAATCTTTTCTATCTCTACTGAGCCAAATGTGATCTGGCTCATCCAGAGAACCTTGAAAAAGTTTTTCTCAGTCTAATTGAAGCTTGTCTAGCTCAGAAAAGGCTTGTCTTAATTCATGAGATGAATTTAAAACAACACCTGCTAATTTCTAGCACCTACCAATTTCATTTTAGGACATTTGTCAAAAGTTGACATATGGGT
The DNA here is from genome assembly GCF_000442705.2 of Elaeis guineensis. NCBI lineage: Eukaryota > Viridiplantae > Streptophyta > Magnoliopsida > Arecales > Arecaceae > Elaeis > Elaeis guineensis. The sequence continues at coordinate 63,011,240 of NC_025998.2, forward strand.
CTTAAATTGAAGAGGATTCATTGGAGGATTTTTGTGGAGTATTTACATATTCAAACTACTTTAAATTAGCTGCCATAATCAGATTATGGTGTGAGCTCAATTGGATTTAAGTGGGCACCCCAAATGGATAAGAACCAAAGAGTCCTGATAAACTTGGACTCTTTGGCGCCACCTTATTTATGCTTATCCAATGTTGGTGCCAACATAGGAGAGAGCATGGGAATTCTTATCTGATGTGATCAGATGACATCACTCTACCAATCAAAATTTTTTCAGAATTTATTGGAATTTTCTGATTAGCCGAATGATGTGGCACTGCGCAGCATACAGGATCTATATAAACCCTGCTGCACCTAGGGTTTCTAAATAGAACTTATTTTATGCAAAAAACCCATTAGCTGCCACCCCCTCCCCTCTTTTCCATATCCTACCTGCTCTCCTTTCTCCCCTCTTCACATCCAAGAAGTTGGACATTCATCTGGCAAAGGTACAAGGTGTGGTGATGCCTGGAACAGAAGGCTACAGGACATCTTCGACAGGCTGCTGCTCCAACTTCAGAAGGAGTTCTGAAGTACTTCCAAATTAGATACTGATCTAATTTTTGAAGTATAGAATTATGAGGAGAAGATGTTCTAGATCCTACTTGAGTGGATACTGGTAGAGGCTAGGTGCTTGCGTGGCTACATCAGAACCTCAGGCAGTGCTGCGATCATCTACAGGGTAATTAGATTACCCTTAAGGTATGTCTATATTTCTCGTACTTTTAGATTTAATTTTAGATTTTAAATATCAGATAATAAAATTAGATCTAATAGACATTAGATCTAAAATAGTTTAGGATAAAAATTTTTAATTTATTCCAACCCAGATTTGATGAAATCTGGAAGATCCTACACAGGAAAAAGATGGTTTTTCCTTCATTTACATAACTAACTCATAAACAGCTCCTGACCATAGGATCATCATGAGGATGGTGATCGATCTGAAAGGTTGGTGTATGATCACTTTCTTAGGGTAGATGTGTCTTGAGTCAACAGTGTGGAGACTCCAAAGTGAGAGTACAGGTATTCGTTGAGAATGAGAGTACTGAGCATGACTACCTCGAACAGTCATAAGGAAGTCTACCTTCTCGTCGATGACTAGCTCGATGCTGCAGTTGTGTGTCTAGTTCTTTGATCTGAGGTGCATCGACAGTTCAACTTGAGTATGTTATAGTTTGACTACACCATAACTCGGTCTCCTAGCCATTCAGAACTCTGAGGTGTATGTTGGCTGTAGCATATTCATTGTAGGAACTAGGTCGCACCAAGATGGGATCTATCAACCTCGGTAGATGAGAGGAGTAGTCCTATGGTGATCGAAAGATCGAGTCCTTAAGCCAATGGCCATGGCAAAGTGAAATAATGAAAAAGAGTTTTCCATTGGGGTTTCACATCAGACTCAGATCGATCGATTAACTCATATGACTGATGTTGGGTTTGACGAGTTCACCTTAACCCTAATTCAGTCTGGACTCATGATAGAGGAACTCAATCACACAGGTAGCTGCACCGAGAGGTTCATCTTCAGTTTTGATGGGTTGCCACCATATACTGCTAGGTGTCACTGGTGGATTTTGAGAGCAATTAGAATGATCTTGATGATCGATCATTTTAATTGTATGAATCAGAAAAGTTCTGGTCCATCAAAAGGAGTTTCGATGATGTCGATGATGAGATCATGACATGTCTCATTACCATATAGAATTGAACCTAACTGGGTCACACTAACAAGGGTTAGGATCTGGATATCATCAATTGAGCTAGCCCAATTGATTTGGATTAGATCCAATTAGGTTCAAGGAAATCGTGCTAGCACATGATTGAGCCTAATTTTCTCCTCGTGTAATCATTTCTATAATGACTGAGCCAAATGTGATCTGACTCACCCAGAGAACCTTGAGAAGATTTCTCTCAGTCTAAATGAAGCTTGTCCAACTCAAAAAAGCCTTGTCTTAATTCATGAGATGAATTTAAGATAACACCTGCTAATTTCTAACACCTGCCATTTTCATTTTAGGACATCTGTCAAATGTTGACATATGGGTCTTAAACTGAAGGCCACTTTGCAAGAGGTTATTGGAAGATTTTTGTGGAGTGTCCACATGCCAAATCAGCATCAAATTAGGTGCCATAATTAAATTATGGTGTGAACCCAATTGGATAAAGAGGGCACCCCAAGTGGATAAAGATCAAGAGGAGTCTTGATCAACATAAACTCTTGGGCGCCATCTCCCTTGTGCTTATCCAATGTTGGCACCAACATAGGAGAGAGGGTGGGGGTTCTTATTTGATGTGATCAGATGACATCACTCCACCAATCAAAACTTTTTTAGATTAAATAGAATTTTCTAATTGGTCGAATGATGTGGCACTGTGCAACGCAGCAGGGTCTATATAAACCCTGTCTGCGCCTAGGGTTTTAGAGATTCTGCTACCTACCCAGCAAAAGCTAGCCACCCCTCCTCTACTCCATGTCCTCCCTGGTGCTCCCTCTCCCCTCTTCATGTCCAAAAAGTTGGGCATCCATCTGGTGAAGGATCAAGGCGTGGTGATGCTTTGAACAAAAGGCTGCAGGAGTTTTTCGACAAGCTGCTGCTCCAACTTCAGGAAGGCTTTTGAAGATCTTCCTAATCAGATTGAGTTTTGATTTTTGGAGCAGAGATTCATGAGGAGAAGACAATTCAAGTTCTGCTTGAGTGGATATTATTGGTAGAGGCTAGGCGATTGCGTGGCTAAATCAGAACCTCAGGCTTGCTGCAATCATCTGCAGGGTAATCAGATTACCCTTGAGGTATTTCATGTTTCCTCATGCTTTTAGATTTATTTTTGAATTAATATTAAATAATAAAATTAGATCTAAAGATTTAGATCTAAAATAAATATAGGATAATTTTTTTTTAAAAATTATTCCATCTCAGATTTGATGAAATCTGGAAGATCCTACAAGGAAAAAGGCCATTTTTCTTTCAACTGGTATCAAAGCCAGGTTGATGGCTCAACTTCAGATCTAATTTAGATCTGTTGGGTATAAAATAACCTCAGCCGAAGTTCGTAAGAGGCTGACTCTCCCAGGGCCCTTTTGGCTTTCAACCTTGTGCGGCATCTTTCTGAACTTCCCTGACTATCCGAGCTTCCATAATACCATCCGGACTCCCCCAGCAGTCGACCTTCCACAGTGTCCTCCAGATTCCTCCAACGGACGAACTCCTATCGTACCATTTGGACTTCTCCAATAATGAGCTCCTCCATTCATCTACCGGATTGCTCCAAATGCTCTTCGAGCTTCACTACCAGCCGATTTTCTACAGTGATCGACTACTCTCCAAATCTCTTCCAGACTTCTTCCATCCACGATCGACTTTACTCCAAACTTCTTTCAGACTTCGTCAATGATCGAGCTTCTCCAGCTGCAGGACTTCTACAGTAATCAGACTCCATTCAAGTTTCTATGATGGTCGACCACCTTCTGAATTTCATCTGAGCTCCTACAAGAGCTGGACTCTGTCTGAACTTCTACAGCGGATGGATCCCAAACGAACATCTACAATGGATGGTCTCCACCAGCTGGATCTCTACTCCGAACTTCTATTACAAGTAGACTTCATCTGAGCTTCTACAATAAGAAGTCTCCATCCGAGCTTCCACGGCAATCGATCTTCGTCCGAGCTTCTATAGTAAGCGGCCTCCTTTCGGACTCCTACAAGAATCGGACTCCGTCCGAACTTCTACAATAGAACTGAATTCCAGACTCCTCCAGCGGGCGACCTTCCACAGTGTCCTCAAGACTCCTCCAACGGATGAACTTCCACAATGCTTTTCGAACTCCACTATCGATCGACCTTCAGCTAGACTCCCTAGAAAATCGGATCTCTCCAGCAGACAGTCTTCAGACGAGCTTCTACATCAGATAAATTCCAGACGGACTTCTCTAGCAATCAGACTCCTGTCGAACTTTTCCAACAGAAAGTTTTCACCCGAGCTTCTATAGTAGATGACTTCGATCTGCAGCATCAATGCCTAAGGCACCCAACAACAGTCCGTCAGCAATCTCGAAAATATTCGGGCTTCTCTTAGATTACTGAGATAGAGAGCTATTCCACTCCACCAGACGTCCCAATCGAGCTTTAGCTGTCCGGCCTGAACTCTTTGGCAAGTCGCGACAACTGACACCACCACTCTCCATAACAAACTCCACATGGTCCCACCACTCTCTGGCAAGTCGCGACAACAGACACTACTTCACTCTCCGTAACAAACTCCACGTGGCCCCGAACGGCCCATTGACACCACCACTCTCCATAACAAACTCTGCGTGGCCCCGAACGGCCCACTACTAGGCAGTTATGGATGTTGCTGTCAATTAGTTACGCTCTTCCATCTATAAAAGAGACCCCCCAGATACATTCTCCTCTAAGCTCTAAACTCTATCTCGAAACTTTGCTAAAATCTCATTCGAGTGTTCCATTTCTATTGAGGCAGAGTACTGACTTGAGTATCGGAGGGTCTTATCGGAGCACCCCCAACTCTGGTTTAGACTTTCCTTACAGGTCCCGATGGTGGCCGCGATCCCCTTGACTCCAGCTTCTCTGGCGTCAGTGGAATTCTGCACTAACAGAATTGGCACTAGAGGAAGGGGGGCCTGTGTCTTCACAGGATCCTTATTCTTAAAGGAGTACTCAATGGAACTATCTCCGATCATCTTCTTCGATATCTTCTTTCTCTTCTCCTACCAGATCTCCACCTGATGCCTCCCCGAAAGGCATCCATCAGGCTCTAAGGCCTCCGTGGCCAGATCTCAGTGAGATCTGCAAGATCCGACCTTGTCTCCAATTTTTCAGGCTCCTCCTCCTCCGGCAACGGCAGTCGGCATGGAGCAGTTCGACCTGCTGGTTCAGTAGGTCAGGGGCCTTACCAAAGCAGTGCAGGCCATGCACTAGCAGCAGCGGCAGCCGCAGGCATCTATGCAGCTGGAAAGAGCATCGTCAGAGTTTCAGAATCCGACAATCGAGCGGACCACTTGGGTCAGTCATCCTGTCTTCTCCAAAAAGGGGAAGCAGAGGATGGAGGCGGAGAGCCCTCTGTCTGATCATGATTCCAACCCCGGAGGGTCCCTACCTCTATTTTGCCAAAAGACCCTCGAGACTTGCAGTCGAGAGGATCTCCTGGATCAAAGGTTTCAGGAGATGAACCGATGAATCAAAGAGCTCCGCCATGCTCTCTCTGCTTATGATGAGGATATGTGTACTGACCCTCCTTTCTCTCAAATGATTATGCAAGAACCGATCCCACCGAACTTCAAGCTCCCCTAATTTGAGAGCTACGATGGGACCTCAGATTCGGTTGACCACCTGGAGGCTTTCTGGATAATGATGCTGCTCCATGGCATGCTAGACACCATCCTGTGCCGAGCCTTTCCATCTACCTTGAAGGGAGCAGCAAAAAATTGGTACTCGACACTGAAGTCGGGTACTATCTTCTCCTTTGATCAGATGAGCCATCAGTTTGCGGCTCATTTCATCAGCAGTCGGCATCCCTGGAGAGGTTCAGAGTTTCTTATCAACATCAAGCAAAAGGTGGGAGAATCCATCCGAACCTATGTCAACCGATTTAACGCCGCTGCATTGGAGGTCTAAAACTTGGACCAATCAGTTGCAATGGCCACCCTGAAGAGCGGTCTTCAAAAGAACGATCTTTTATTTTTCCTAAAAAAGAAGTATCCCAGGGACTTCATTGATTTGCTGGCTCGGGCTGAAGGATATGTTCGAGCAGAGGAAGCCTTCAAGCTAAAGGATGAGGAGACCATGAAGGAGCGGTAGGTGGGTGACTCCAGCAAGCCCGCAGCTGAAAAAGGGCTGAGTGAAGCTTGGCCACATTCTCAAACTCCCCCCAGACACAAGCGTGTTCGAACTCCTCCCCGAGCTCGTAGGCAAAGGAGCCCAGACCGCAGTGTTCGACGGGGCTCCCCCTAAGAAAGATTCCACAGCTATACCCCTCTCAATGCTCCAAAAGCTCAAGTGTTGATGGAGGTCAGGGAGCAGCTGCCAAGGTCAGAAAGGATGCACACACACCCCGAGAAGCACAACCCTAACAAGTTTTGCCTCTATTATCATGACCACAGCCACGACATGGAGGAGTGTATTCAGCTCCGAGATGAGATCAAGGAGCACATGAGATGAGATCGGCTCGACAGATTCATTCGACGTCAGCCTGAAGGTAGGGAAGATCGATTGAGGGCCCTACCACAGCCAGAGATGCCAAGGAGAGAGGAACAGTCTGAAGATCGGCCTCTAATCAGGTGTTGGGAAATGTGTCCCAAAAAGCCAATCGTCAAGCTGTTGACGGTTGAGCAACCAAGTATTGTAATTGATTTGTTAATAAATAAAATATATTTGGCATCTTCATCATAAGCTTTCATCTTCTAATGAACTCCGTTGTTATGATGAAGTCCTTAGGATTATTTAGGTTCGATAAAGAGAGAATTTATCGATTAGTCCTTAAAACTGTTCACGACCAAATGATAGGCTGCTAATAAGGACGACAGCTTCTATCGAGCATAGGTCGCTGTAGGCCATATGGGTTGGTTGTCCTCTTAACCAAAGATTGTGGAGACACTGGTATGGCATACAGGTGAGATGTAAGGGTACATCGTCATGGAACATGACCAACTCCAGAGCATTCTGCTTTCGAGAATGTCTCTGATGGGATATAGGTATAAGTGTCCCTTAGACTTGAGATCACCTCAGTGACTTGCAAGCAACTCACTGTGCTTTGGTACTGGACTAACTGAATTTCTAATTCAGAGATAGAAGGCTTCTGGGCACAGTCAAGTACTTGCAAAGTCAGAGTGTGATCGAGATGGGATTGACCACTCCAAGAGTTGGAGAAGAATGAGTCGCTGTATTTCAATTTAGCAAAACCTTGGCCAGGATAATCCATTAGATGGATTTGATATTTTGAAATACAATGTGGATAACCTGATCAGAGTTGACAGTTGAACTCTGGGATGTCCGATGATCATTTTGGTCAAGGGGATGAATTATATGAAAACTATATCCGCATGGGTTCTAAGGATGTTGTTCTACACATTCGACCTATCCGGTCGTCGGGTACCATTGCTATATGGTCACTTCGATTGGTATAGGAATTTATTCCTATGCTACCGACTTAGGTTAAGACCTATGAGATCACACACATTAGAGTTCATGATCCGATCAGATGGTTGATCAACGATTAAGAATCATTCTAGGGTTAAATGATCAATACGATTGACATTTAACCCAGTGCAAGTGTTGCAGGAGGATCGATTAGCAATTTGATTGCTAATTGGCTTAATTTGATTAAGCCAATGGCTGAGATTAAGTCTAATTAAATATGATTTAATTAGATTTAGTTTGGGCTTGATTGGATCAAGTCCAATTGGTTTATTGGATAAGCCAAGTGCAAGGAAAGACTAGTCCTAGTTCAACTAGGACTTGGGTCAATCTAATTTCTAATTTGATTAGAAAATTAAATCAGATTTAAATCTAATTTAATCTGATTAAATTAGGTTCTTAATTGGGTTAAGACCTATTGGGTTGATCTAATTTTGATTTGATTTGGTTTGGAAAACCAAATTAAAACAAGTCATAAGACAGAATCCTAGTAGGACTAGGATTCCACCTTGCACCACATAAGCCTTCTCCACGCCCTCTCTCTTAATTCAATGCCAATCTCCACTTATTTTGTGCGACAAAAGCCCTCTCCCAGATCTCTCTCACGTTCACAAAAGGTCTCTTCTCTTCTTTCTTACATGGAAGGTGGTTTGGATCAAATCTAAAAGGAATAAGTTTGGATTTTGAATTCTATGAGATAGAGTTTTAGAAATCCAAAACTCTTTCAATTTTGCACTGAATTTATCCAAATTTTTTTTTAAAATTTTCATGGCCTTTAGGGTTTACATTGTAAACCCTTTTCTAATGATCCATTCACAAAAATATGGAGGATATGCTCAAGAGTTGGGCATCCCTTAACTTGCCATGTTTGGATAAGCCTTGACTAGGTGTTTGACCTAGACAAGGACTCTATCATATCTCTCTATATAAGATGAGTTTCTTCATAAAATTTTAGGAGGAGATAGAGATATGAGAGACCTTTGCGTCATCCAAAAATCAAAGAGAAATACCTTTGAGTTGTGGAGATATAAAAGATGCAAGTTAGGGCATTTAGAGAGAAAAATGTGAAGAAGAAGAGGGTCTTCTTCTAAGTTTTTTATTTTCATATCTTTCCTCCCTCCATCTTGATTTTCCTGAGAGTGTCTCAGATCTGAAACTCCTCCTTCTACTTTCCATCTTTGGAAGAGTCCAAATCAAGAAGAAGGAGGCACCTGATCAACCATCAAAGAAGGATCAGCGCAGTACTAGCATACTGTGCTGATTTCCTGAAGCAGGACTTCTGATCGAGATTCGTGGGCTCGTGTGGATGACTCCTAGAGGCCGGACGCGTGTGCGGCTTGCAACATCATCCTTAAGCCCAGATCAGCGAGGTTAGAGCATCTAACTTGCAAGGTAATAGATCTGATCTATTATTTAATACATACATTAGATGTAGCTAGTATAGAAACATGTTGATATGATCAACATGTAGTTCATACTATATTTATATATATTTTAATTTTTGATTTAATGCTATATAATAATTATGTAATAGGATATTAGATCTAGAGATTTTTTGATCTTAAAAAATAAATTTTGATTTATTTTAGTCTTTCGCTGTATGATCTTGAAAAAGTTTCAAGATCTAACCCTGAAACCCTAGATCTGGTTCCTTCAATTGGTATCAGAGCCTAGGTTCTTTATTACATGATTATTTATACATGCTTAGATTATTTTTTAGATTAGATATAATTTATAATCTGATTATTAAATCTGAAATTAAAATTTTAGATCAATCACAAACTGCAAGGTTGTCCTGCTGTAAGGTTTACCCCTTACAGTGCAAAGGTTGTCCTAGTTTGTGTAGATCTATCTTTAATCATAAATTTATTAGATATGATCTAGATTAAATTTATGATTTATTAGATTTAAAAGATATTTAAATCTGAAATAAAATCTCTTTGTTAATAATTTTTGTGCAAAGAAATTGTTTAAAGTTAAAATTGTTTCAATTATATGAACCTGTTTAGATTAGATCTAAAGTAGTTTCATGTTTATTTCACTTGCATCTTGATTATGAATCAAACATGCAATATGGATGGTAGAATCATATTGTAAAATTATTTTACAAATATAAAAATTATTTTTTGAAAAGCCGAACCCAACCCTCAGCCCAAAACTTAATTAAGAATTAAGAAGTTGTTTGATTAGGTTCTAGGATTGTGAATTGAAGAACCTAAGACACAAATCATAACACATTGGGTTAATGGGTTAGTGGGAATTAGGTCCATTAATTGGGTTAGACCTATGGTTAGATTAAAGATGGACTTAATTAGAGAATTGACTAAATCTAATCAATTGTTGTCTTAGATTAGGTCAAGGATTCTCTAGATCAATTACAATAGTTGTAGTTGGTCAAGTCCATGTCTTTAACGAGAACCAAATAGACTTGATTCTTGGCTAAGCGGTCTAGCACGAACTGTTAGGTTGATCTAATCGAAACTAATTAAACCAGTTGGTGTCTAAGGTAAACCAGACCGGTGGTTTTTAATTGGGAGCCCGCTTACCTGGCCATTTCTGATGGTGCTAAGGCAAGCTTTGGCAGACCCTCCCACTGATCGAACTTACCTGGCCTCTTGGTGAAATTATGTTTTGATCGGATCACTTGACTATTCGAGCTGACCCATGTCAGCTAGGTAAATCAGTGTGACTGATTTAAGTGCTCCTAGACCAGCCCTGGTCTCCCTTAAGCTGACTTGGTGAAGCCAGTGGGAGGATCATGATAAGCTGGTTCATCTGACTTCATCCTCTATATTATTTAAATCCTCTAAAATTATTAGGTCCTTAAAATGATAAAGTTATGGAGATAACTGAGTCATAGCCTCCCATTAAGGTGTTTGATAATGAGTCCATGAACTCAATAATCATTGCAGACCCAAAGGCCTGGTGCTTGTTGACTAATGGAATTATCACTCATCATATGACGACTTGGAAGTATCTCTCTAATGGTGGTTAGGTGAGCCAACCAAAGTTGGGCTTAATCATTCGTTGGTTAGATACACCAAGTATGATCATGTTAATGGTTGGACCTAACTGGATCCTTACAGTGGAGGCCAAAACCTACTGATTAGGTTTCTGGGGCAAAATTAAAATTACTAGAAATTGTTTAGAGAAATAATTGGTTATGAACCTACCCTTAGATGTACATGGGTTGGCCAACCAAAGTTGGGCTTGTGTGCAGTCTAAGTGGATTCTAGTACCCGCTAAGGAATTAGGGTAATTCCTCGAATTGAAGGTAGAGGCTACCAATTCGAATAAAATAGTGGGAGAAACCTTTTGATTAAAGTCCAAATCTTTAGGTTTAATGAATCAATTACTAATTAGGTTATGGTTCTCCTTTGTGTAAATATGCCCACTTCCCTATCGCTCCGATCATTGTTGGACAATGATAAGTTGGAGGGACCCAACTTCGGTAGCTGGTATCGAAAGTTGAAGATAGTCCTGGAGCATGAACGGATCCTATATGTGATAATAGATCCTGCACCTGAGGAGCCAGCTGTCAATGCACGTGGAACAATCAGAGACACTTACCAGAAGTGGCTCAGTGATCGGACCACGGTGCGCTGTATCATGCTGGCTATCATGAGCGACGAGTTCAGTTGCAGATTCGAGACGGCTCAGCCAAAGGACAAGATTAGTTGTGCCATCTTCAACGCCAAAATGCGGGATGGTATCTCAGTCACTGATCATGTATTGTACATGATCGAGCTGATGGAACGATTGAGCAAGCTCGGCTTTCCCTTGCATGAGCAGCTTGGAAAAGATGCAATACTGAACTTGTTGCCCAAGTCTTATCTCCCATTCCTCACTCATTATAGAATGACAAAGCCTGAAGAGAACTACCACGGGTTACTGGGGTTGCTTCAGAACTTTGAGAAGGATCACCAACTCCTCAAGGAGTCGGTGAACTCAGTGGGAGGTTCGTCTTCTGGTTCTCGACCTTTTGAGAAAGGGAAGAAGAACAAGAAGAAGAAAGTAAAGAAGGTGCAAGTTTAGGCTAGGACATCAGTGCAGAGCCAGACCAAAAAGGTCAAGCCTGATAAGAGTCTATTCTACTGGCAAGCACCCTAGATTAGATAGTGTGTCAGATATCTACTTATGGCACTGTAGGCTAGGTCATATAAACAAGAACAGAATAAACAGGTTGACTCAAGAGGAAATCCTCAAAGTTAGTGATTGTGAATCACTTCCAACCTGTGAGTCCTGTCTTCTTGGTAAAATGACCAAGTCACCTTTTACTGGAAAAGGTGAGAGAGCTACTGAGCTCTTGGGCCTAGTACATACTGATGTATGCGGACCCATGAGCACCAGTACTAGAGGTGGATATTTCTACTTCATAACTTTCACGGATGACCTATCCCGATATGGATATGTCTATCTGATGAAACATAAGTCGGATTCATTTGAAATGTTCAAATGATTCCGAAGTGAAGTAGAAAAACAAACTGGGAAGAGTATTAAAACTCTTCGATCTGATCGAGGAGAAGAATACCTTTCTAGTGAATTTCTCACATATCTAGGAGAGAATGGGATTCTCTCCCAATGGACTCCTCCAAGAACACCACAGCATAATGGTGTGTCTGAAAGGAGGAATCGAACTTGTTAGACATGGTCCGATCCATGATGGGTTTTGCTAGCTTGCCGATATCCTTCTGGGGATATGCACTCGAATCGGCCTGTTATCTATTAAATAGGGTTCCAAGTAAGTCTGTAATTAAGACTCCATATGAGATATGGACGGGACGTAAGCCAGCACTTTCACACCTTAGGGTCTGGGGGTGCCCGGCCTATGTCAAACGATTAGTCACAGACAAACTTGGATCTAGGTCTGACAAATGCTCATTCATAGGGTACCCCAAAGAGACAAAAGGATATTTTTTCTACCATGCTGATGAACAAAAGGTGTTCGTCAGCCTTAAGGCAATCTTTTTAGAAAAGGAGTTCCTTGGTGAAGGAACCGTTGCCTCTAAGGTTGAACTTGATGAAGTTCAACAGGTAGAAGGACCGACACCAATAGCTGAACCTGAGTCGGATATGATTAGATCAGATCCGGAGCCCAATATACCTGTACCATTAAGGCGATCTAGTAGTGTACCGTGTCAGCCGGACAGATACTACGATTTTTTGATCCGGGACGGTGATCCCATTGAACTTGATGAGAATAATGAGGATCCGATCACCTATATGGATGCTATGCAGAGACCTGATTCTGAGAAATAGCTTGAAGCCATGAAATCCGAAATGAAGTCCATGAAGGTCAACGATGTATGGACATTGGTTGACCCACCTGAAGGGGTTAAACCCATTGGGTGTAAATGGGTCTTCAAAAGGAAGAGGGGCGCAGACGGAAAGGTGGAGACCTATAAAGCCCATCTGGTTGCCAAGGGGTATCGTCAACGTTATGGTATTGACTATGACGAGACGTTTTCCCCTGTGGCAATGCTCAAATCTATTCGGATAATGCTTGCAATAGCTACCCATCTGGATTATGAGATCTGGCAGATGGATGTAAAGACAGCTTTCTTGAATGGAGAGCTGACTGAAGAGGTGTATATGATACAACCTGAAGGGTTTACATCCACAGATGAGTCCAAGGTGTGCAAGCTTCAGAGATCCATTTATGGATTGAAGCAAGCTTCTCAGAGTTGGAACATGCATTTTGATAAGGTGATCAAAACGTATGGCTTCATTAAGAATGGAGAAGAGCCCTGCATCTATAAATGGGCAAATGGTCCAGTTGTGGTATTCCTTGTCTTGTACGTGGATGACATTCTCTTAATCGAGAATGACATCCCCGCACTACAGGGAATAAAAGTTTGGTTGTCATCACAGTTCTCCATGAAGGACTTGGGTGAAGCATCCTACATCTTAGGGATGAAGATCTATAGGGATAGATCTAAAAGGATGCTTGGGTTATCCCAGTCCATGTACATAGACACTGTGCTGAAGAGGTTCAGCATGGAGAATTTCAAGAAGGGCTATCTACCGATAGGCCATAGAATTTCTCTCTCTAAGAAGGATTATCCGACAACTCCTGAAGAGAGAGAGCGTATGAGTAGAGTCCCATATGCTTCAGCCGTGGGATCTATCATATACGTCATGACATGTACAAGACCAGATGTGGCATACTCACTAGGAGTAGTGAGTAGATACCAATCTGATCCTGAAAAAAATCACTGAAAAGTGGTTAAAGCCATCCTTAAGTATTTGAGAAATACTAAGGACCAATGGTTGGTTTATGGCGAGTCAGATCTGAAACTTGTGAGGTTCACAGACTCCAGCTTCCAATCTGACCATGATGATAGCAGGAGCTTGTCGGGTTATATCTTTACTCTGAATGGTGGAGCCATCTGCTGGAAGAGTTCCAAGCAGCATACTGTGGCAGACTCTGTTTGTGAAGCGGAGTATATCGCAGCATCAGATGCCGCGAAGGAAGCTGTGTGGCTGAGAAAATTCATCAACGAGCTCGGAGTAGCACCCTCTCTCGATGGTCCAGTCCTACTCTACTGCGACAGCACTGGTGCCATAGCTTAGGTGAAGGAACCCAAAGCACATTAGCGGACGAAGCACATCTTGCGCCGCTTCCACCTGATCCGAGAGATCATGGATCGAGGAGACGTCGACCTTCAGAAGATCGACGGAAAGGAGAACCTAGCCGACCCCTTCACTAAAGCCCTGGCAATAAAGGAGTTCGACAACCACAAGTCGAAGATGGGTATTAGATACTGTGCCGAGTGGCTTTAGGACAAGTGGGAGTTGTTGGAAAATGTGTCCCAAAAAGCCAATCGTCAAGCTGTTGACAGATGAGCAACCAAGTATTGTAATTGATTTGTTAATAAATAAAATATATTTGGCATCTTCATCATAAGCTTTCATCTTTTAATGAACTCCGTTGTTATGATGAAGTCCTTAGGACTATTTAGGTTCAATAAAGAGAGGATTTATCGATTAGTCCTTAAAATTATTCACAACCAAATGATAGGCTGTTAATGAGGACGACAGCTTCTATCGAGCATAGGTCGCTGTAGGCCATATGGGTTGGTTGTCCTCTTAACCAAAGAGTGTGGAGACACTGGTATGGCATACAAGTGAGATGTAAGGGTACATCATCATTGAACGTGACCAACTCCAGAGCATTCTACTGTCGAGAATGTCTCTGATGGGATATAGGTATAAGTGTCCCTTAGACTTGAGATCACCTCAGTGACTTGCAAGCAACTCACTGTGCTTTGGTACTGGACTAACTGAATTTCTAATTCAGGGATGGAAGGCTTCTGGGCACAGTCAAGTACTTGCGAAGTCAGAGTGTGATCGAGATGGGATTGACCACTCCAAGAGTTGGAGAAGAATGAGTCGCTGTATTTCAATTTAGCAAAACCTTGGCCAGAGTAATCCATTAGATGGATTTGATATTTTGAAATACAATGTGGACAACCTGATCAGAGTTGACAGTTGAACTCTGGGATGTCCTATGATCATTTTGGTCAAGGGGATGAATTATATGAAAACTATATCCGTATGGGTTCTAAGGATGTTGTTCTACACATTCGACCTATCCGATCATCGGGTACCATTGCTAGATGGTCACTTCGATTGGTATAGAAATTTATTTCTATGCTACCGGCTTAGGTTCGAACCTATGAGGTCACACACATTAAAGTTCATGATCCGATCAGATGGTTGATCAACGATTAAGAATCGTTCTAGGGTTAAATGATCAATACGATTGACATTTAACCCAGTGCAAGTGTTGTAGGAGGATCGATTAGTAATTTGATTGCTAATTGGCTTAATTTGATTAAGCCAATGGGCTGAGATTAAGTCTAATTAAATATAATTTAATTAAATTTAGTTTGGGCTTAATTGGATCAAGTCCAATTGGTTTATTGGATAAGCCAAGTGCAAGAAAAGACTAGTCCTAGTTCAACTAGGACTTGGGTCAATCTAATTTCTAATTTGATTAGAAAATTAAATCAGATTTAAATCTAATTTAATTTGATTAAATTAGGTTCTTAATTGGGTTAAGACCTATTGGGTTGATCTAATTTTGATTTGATTTGGTTTGAGAAACCAAATTAAAACAAGTCATAAGACAGAATCCTAGTAGGACTAGGATTCCACCTTGCGCCACATAAGCCTTCTCCACGCCCTCTCTCTTAATTCAATGCCAATCTCCACTTATTTTGTGCGACAAAAGCCCTCTCCTAGATCTCTCTCACGTTCACAAAAGGTCTCTTCTCTTCTTTCTTACATGGAAGGTGGTTTGGATCAAATCTAAAAGGAATAAGTTTGGATTTTGAATTCTATGAGATAGAGTTTTAGAAATCCAAAACTCTTTCAATTTTGCACCGAATTTATCCAAATTTTTTTTTGGAATTTTTGTGGCCTTTAGGGTTTACATTGTGAACCCTTTGCTAGTGATCCATTCACGAAAATATGGAGGAGATGCTCAAGAGTTGGGCGTCCCTTAACTTGCCATGTTTGGATAAGCCTTGACTAGGTGTTTGACCTAGACAAAGACTCTATCATATCTCTCTATATAAGACGAGTTTATTCATGAAATTTTAGGGGGAGATAGAGATATGAGAGACCTTTTTTTCATCCAAAAATAAGAGAGAAATACCTTTGGGTCGTGGAGATATAAAAGATGCAAGTTAGGGCATTTAGAGAGAAAAACGTGAAGAAGAAGAGGGTCTTCTTCTAAGTTTTTTATTTTCATATCTTTCCTCCCTCCATCTTGATTTTCCTGAGAGTGTCTCAGATCTGAAACTCCTCCTTCTACTTTCCATCTTTGGAAGAGTCCAAATCAAGAAGAAAGAGGCACCTGATCAACCATCAAAGAAGGATCAGCGCAGTACTAGCATACTGTGCTGATTTCCTGAAGCAGGACTTCTGATCGAGATTCGTGGGCTCGTGTGGACGACTCCTAGAGGCCGGACGCATCTGCGGCTTGCAACATCATCCTTAAGCCCGGATCAGCGAGGTTAGAGCGTCTAACTTGCAAGGTAATAGATCTGATCTATTATTTAATACATACATTAGATGTAGCTAGTATAGACACATGTTGATATGATCAACATGTAGTTCATACTATATTTATATATATTTTAATTTTTGATTTAATGCTATGTAATAATCATGTAATAGGATCTTAGATCTAGGGATTTTCTGATCTTAGAAAATAAATTTTGATTTATTTTAGTCTTCCGCTGTATGATCTTGAAAAAGTTTCAAGATCTAACCCTGAAACCTTAGATCTGGTTCCTTCGTCGGGATCATCAACACCATCTCTGGAGGACCCCAGCGGGGAGCAGCCAGTGGATCGGCCGGACTGCCCAAGTGGTAGAGGACTGAAGAATCTATAACCTTTACTGAAGAAGACACCGAGAGATTCAATTCTCCCATAATGATGTGATTGTAGTTTCTTTAAATATTGCTAACTATGATGTACGCCGCATTCTTGTTGATAGTGGAAGCTCGATCGATATTTTAGTTTACGATGCATTCTCAAAAATGTCCATCCTGGATGGTCGATTAGGGCCGATAAGCTCTCCGTTGGTAGGGTTCACTGGCGATGCTGTGCCAGTCTCAACGCCCTCCGAGCTGTGGTATCGACCTACCATTTGAAGTTGAAATTTTCTACTAGCCAAGGGGTCGAAGAGGTCAGAGGAGATCAAGTCCTGGCAAGACACTGCTATAATATAGCCTTACAAGGAAATGGCCAGTCTGATCCCTGTTCGGTTGATGGATTAGACACCCATGATGACCTTGTTGAAGAACGGGGTGAGCCAATTGAAGATCTTGTCTCAATTCCTTTGAATGATGGGAATGAGGAGCACGTGGTGAAGATCGGCTCCAACCTGAGAAAAGAGGTACGGACATAGCTCATCAATTTTTTATAAGAGAATGTGGATGTTTTCGCTTTGGATCCGGCGGACATGCCAAGGATTGATGCTGAAGTCATGGAACACCGCCTGGCTGTTGATCCCAAACATCAACCAACAAAGAAAAAAAATCCGAAGTCATGCACCGAAAAGGCAGATGGCAATAGCTGAGGAAGTTGATAAACTCCTGAAAGCTGGGTTTATCAGAGAAGTCAACTATCCGAACTGGGTTTTCAATGTGGTTCTAGTCAAGAAGGCGAACGGCAAGTGGAGGATGTGTATAGACTTCAAAAAACTGAACAAAGCTTGCCCGAAGGATAGTTACCCTCTGCCTAGAATTGACCAATTAGTGGATGCAACCTCGGGCCATGAGCTTCTCACTTTCATGGATGTATTTTCTGGCTACAATCAAATCAGGATGGCACCGGAGGATGAAGAAAAAACTACTTTTATTACTAACCGTGGTCTTTATTATTACAGGGTCATGCCTTTTGGCCTCAAAAATGCAGGGGTGACCTATCAACGGCTGGTGAACAAGATCTTCAAAGAGTAGATCGGCTGCAACATGGGGGTCTACGTGGATGACATGCTTGTAAAAAGTAAATCTACAATGAACCACATCACCGACCTTGAGGTGACCTTCAGCACCCTCCGAAAATATAAGATGAAGCTTAACCCGGCCAAGTGCGCTTTTGGAGTAACCTCAGGAAAATTCTTGGGCTTCATGGTATCAGAAAACGGGATCGAAGCAAATCTGAAAAAGATTCATGCCATCCAGGAAATGACCGCCCCGAAGTCAATAAACGAAGTTCAATGCCTTACTGGGAGAGTAGCAGCTCTGAATCACTTCGTCTCAAGGTCGGCCGAACAATGCCTGCCTTTCTTTCAGACTCTCAAGCAGCCAAAGAACTTCTGTTGGACCATTGAATGTCAGCAAGTATTCGAAGAATTGAAGAACCACCTCGGCTCACCTCCGTTACTGGCAAAGCCCGAACTTAGAGAAGAGTTGTTCCTGTACCTAGCGATCTCCCCTGTGGCTCTCGCAGCAATTCTGGTTAAGGAAGAAGCAAAAATTCAATGGCCAATCTACTATATAAGTCGAGTATTGAGAGATGCCGAAACCAGGTATACTAAGTTAGAGAAACTAACTTACGTCTTGTTGATTGCAGCTCGAAGGCTCTGACCTTACTTTCAAGGGCACACCATAACACTGCTCACCGACCAGCCGATTAAGGTGGTTCTGCATTGAGCGGATGCTTCTGGAAGGATAGCGAAATGGGTAGTCGAACTCACAGAATTCGACATCAACTATCGACCTCAGTCGGCGATAAAAGCTCAGATATTAGCAGACTTCATAGCAGAATGCACTATCCCGAAAAAAGTCAAACTCGAATGAGGAGAAGCTGACAACCCCAGGCTCTAGCCGAACTCCCCTAAGGAAATTATGGATCTCTCGGATGGTTTTTGGGTCCTCTATATGGATGGTTCCTCCAACATGTCAGGTGCGGGCGCGGGCCTGATCTTGATCAATCCGGAAGGAATCATCGTAGAGTACGCACTGCACTTCGAATTTCTTGCGATAAATAATGGAGCAGAATATGAGGCTCTGGTTGCAAGACTGAAGATTGCCAAAGAACTAGAAGTAGATCGGCTCCAAGTCTATAGTGACTCCCAATTGATGGTGGGACAAGTCAGCAGAAGCTATGAAGCTCAGGAGGATAGTATGGCCAAGTATCTCAAAAAAGTAAAAGAGATCATCCTTGCCTTTGGCAGCTTTGACATCAAGCAGATTCTAAGAGTAGAAAATAGCAGGGCCGATCTTCTCTCCAAGTTGGCTACATTGGCTCCAGTTGAACTACCCAAGAAAGTCTTCTTCGAAGTTCTGAAGTGTCCAAGTACAGAAGAACCGCAGCTTGTAATGGAGATCAGCCATGAACCCAGCTGGATTGACCCACTAGTTGCATACCTCAAAGACGGGGTTCTTCCTTATGATACAAAAGAAGCTCGGAAGCTTAGAAACCAAACCTCCCGATATATCCTTTATGAGGATAAGCTGTACAAGAGGTCATACTCTTTGCCCCTCCTGAAATATCTCCGACCTTCTGAAGCTGACTTTGCCTTGTGGGAGGTACATGAAGGAGTCTGCAGAAGTCACCGAGGGTCAGATCTTTATCCCACAAACTACTCCGACAAGGTTATTACTGGCCTACAATGTATCACGACTCCATTGAATATGTCAAAAAGTGTGATCGGTGTCAGAGATATGCGAATATCCAAAGACAGCCCACCTCCAAACTTACACCCTTGAGTGCCCCATAGCCGTTTGCATAATGGGGAATGGATATCCTTGGACCTTTCCCCATGGCGTCCGACAGCGGAAGTTCCTCCTGGTGGCAATTGACTACTTTACCAAGTGGGTCGAAGCCAAACCTTTGACGAAAATCACAGAAGCTAAAGTGCAGGACTTCATCTGGAAGTCAATCATTTGTAGGTTTGGCTTGTCCAGAACTCTCATTACTGATAATGGGCGATAATTTGTTGGAGCAAGATTTGCTGAATTTTGTGAGGACTTAAACATCTCTCATAACTTTACGTCAGTAGCCTATCTGTAGGCAAATGGCGAAGCTGAGGTGACTAACAGGACTCTGTTGCAAGGAATCAAGGCGAGACTTGAAAAGGTAAAGGGAACTTGGGCAGATGAGCTTTATCATGTGTTATGGGCATACCGAACTACCCAAAAACTATCCATAGGGGAGACCCCCTTTGCCTTAGCCTTTGGAACAGAAGCCATGATCTTGATCGAACTCAAGCTTCCATCGGCACGAGTTGTGGCATTCAACGAGCAGCGCAACTCACAAGATCTCAAGGCCAACCTCGACTTGTTAGAAGAAAAGCGGGAGACAGCTCAAGTTCGGATGGCTGCCTACAAGCAAAAAGTGGCCCGCTACTATAACTCCCGGGTCAAGAGCAAGGCCTTCAGAGCGGGGAACTTAGTACTTCGACGAGCCGCTATTTCATAACCTCAGAATCAAGAGAAATTTGCCCCTAATTGGGAATGCCCATATGAAGTCAGGGAGGTGGTTCGGCCCGGAACATACTATATAAAAAGAACTCGGAGGAGCAGACCTTCCACGACCATGGAATTCGGAAAATTTATGAATATATTACCGATAACTTTGCCTTAAATAAAAGTTTCATATTCGTATATCTTTTCTTTTGGCATGAGCTTATAACGACAGGGAGTAGCTCCTTCAGACAATCAAAATTAAGTGTGTCAGGAACAAGAGGAGAACCTCATCCTGACACAAATAAAGGCCCGGTTATTTAGAGACTGGATGGGAGGAGAGGCCCTTGCAATGGCCCTTATGCACCCCCACAGCCATGTTAGGAACAGGAGGAGAACCTCGTCCTAACATGAGCAAAGTCGAAGGCCCAATTATTTAGAGATCGGATGGGGGGAGAGGCCCTTGTAATGGTCCTTATGTGGCCCCACAGCCATGTTAAAAACAGGAGGAGAACCTCATCCTAACATGAGCAAGGTCGAAGGCCCAATTATTTAGAGATCGGATGGGGGGAGAGGCCCTTGCAACGGCCCTTACGTGCCCCCACAGCCCTGTTAGGAACGAGAGAAAAATCTCATCCTAGCATGAGCTGAAATTGACTGTGTTAGCAATAGGAGGAGAACCTCATCCTGACACAAATGAAGACCTGGTCATTCAAGACCGGATGAGGAGAAAAACCTCCTCAACGGCTCCTCTACACCCCTACAACCCCGTTAGGAGCAGAGAGAAAACCCTCACCCAAATATTAAAAAAAAAAGAGGGAGAGAAAAAGAAAAAGCGACGGGCTATGCTAGTGATAAGGAAAAAATAAACTACATCAAAGATACAAGGGACCTCGTCTCAATGAGGAAGGAAGGAGACTCTTGTCAAAAAGCCTCGATCTCTAAGAGGGAACCCAACACTGGTCAGAGAAAATTGACTTTCTCAAGGTAACGAGAAGTTCGGATCCCCAAGCTCGAGCACCGAGAGGAAGCATCAAACTCGAATGACCTCGAAAAGACCTTCGATCATGAACAAAAAGGGCAAATCAACATGACGATGACCCGGAACCTTCAAACAATGTCGACATCGAATAAGACAAAAGACAAAAGAAGCTCAGTAAACAACAACTCAAAGCAAGAATAGACAAGGTAATGAGAAAGTTTCTTTTCATTTTATTAGTAAAGTGTGCATTACAAAGCCTTTGAAGGCCAAAAAAGAAAAACAACAAAAAAAGAAAAGAATACATGGAAGAACAAAAGGTAAAAAAAGCTCTAAGGAAGCTCGGCTTCTTCTAACTTCGAACTCTCGATTCTAGCCATCATCAGGGATTGCTTTAAGTTCTCAACTTCTTCTTCCAGTCCCCCTCAAAGGATTTTGCTTCTCCGACCTCCGTCCCTCCTCCATTTCTAAGGTTTCTTCCCCTCCTCTCTTCCTTCGCTCTCCATGGCACCAAGGAAACCAAGGGCTTCGAGCCAGAATTCTGAGCTCATCTGCAGGATCGAGAAGTACTCACAGTCGAAGATGTACCACAAGCACGGGCTCTGGGCGATCAAGGCGAAGCACGACGATGTCTTTCCATGCCACGAGCCCGAGGAGGTGCCGTCCAAGCCCGTCGAGAAGCCAAGATGCACCCATCGACCAACTTTTTTATTAAATCCCTATTATTGAAGGGATTCTCCCTCGGATCCTCTTCGGAGCCATCGACTCCCTCGATGACAGCCCTGCTGCTGTGGCTCTTGCGGGCCAACATCTTCTTTCTCCTCCTCATTTCGACCCCCGGTGCCTCCTCGGGATGAGACTTTGGAGCGGGAACCTCGATCGGGGGGCTTCTTGGAGAGGCTCGGGGGACTGCGAGCTCGACGTCGAAGGGGGCATCGATGGCAATGGCCGCCTGGGCAGGCACGGCTGGGCTAGTCTCTTCTACCCTTGCCCTCTTCACTGCCCCCGAGGATGCGATGCCTTTCCTTTTGTGGGCCTTGAGACCCTTGGCCAGCATCTGAGCTGCATCCGCATCCATATCTATAATGAAAGAAGTTCAGCACAGCTTAAAAAAAGATCAAGAAGAAAGGGGGGAAGCGGAAGTCGAAGCTCCTACTCTGGAGGAACCTCGTACTCTGGAGGAACCTCGTACTGAATCCTAATCAGTGAGAGTTCGTCCAAAGTCAGAGAGCTGGGAATGGTGTTTGGTACAAAGATCGGACAAGGTTCATCTACAGAACTAAGATTTTGTGGGACTGGAATGGACGAACTTCTAGAACTGCTAGAGGAGGAAGTGTTGGAGGACATTATGAATCAAGCAAAAATTCTAAAAAATCTTAGAAAATTTGGAAAAAATAAGAGACAGGACACTCGCAGAAAATGGAACAGGTAGAATGCACAGGAGAAAAAATGAAAGAACAGCAAAAAAGAAAAGGGAATTCTGGAACTAACCTAAGCTAGTCCGAGAGATGTAGAGATGCAGAGATGCAGAGATGGGGGTCGACCCAAAGAATGCCTAAGGCCGAGAGGGATGCTGGAGGAGGATGAAACTCTCGGAAAGAAGAAGGGACCAAAGAAACTCTCAGGCAAAGTGAAACCCCTGAAAGAGGGGGGCAGATTTAAATAGGCAACAGGGTCTGGCGCAATAATGATTGCAGATCTCCTCTGACCGATCTACAATCGCCGCGTGTTCCACTCACCATGGCAGGCGGTTGAAGGCAGCTGACAACTGACAGAATCATTATTGCACCGTACCTAGAGCAACGCTCCAACAAAAATTCCGAAAAAATCTTTTCGGATCGTCTCGATTTGAAAAGACTCCAGCACCAGCACGCCAAACACCAAAATATCTAGAAACAATCAAGTATGAAAATCGAGGAGGGCAACTTCGACTGTGAAAATTTTTCTATACTTCCTTCATTCGAAACTCAAACACGAAAGTAGGGGGATTGGTGTTGGGTATAAAATAACCCCAGCTGAAGTTCGTAAGAGGCCAACCCTCCCAGGGCTCTTCTAGCTTCCGACCTTGTGCGGCGTCTTTCTGAACTCTTCCGACTATCCGAGCTTCCATAATACCATCCGGACTCCCCCAGCAGTCGACCTTCCACAGTGTCCTCTAGATTCCTCCAATGGATGAACTCCTATTATGCCATCCAGACTTCTCCAATAATGAGCTTTTCCATTCATCTATCGGACTGCTCCAAATGCTCTCCGGGCTTCACTACCAGTCGATTTTCTACAGTGATCGACTACTCTCCAAATCTCTTCCAGACTTCTTCCAGCCACGATTGACTTTACTCCAAACTTCTTTCGAACTTTGTCAATGATCGAGCTTCTCCAGCAGCAGGACTTCTATAGTAACCAGACTCCATCCAAGTTTCTACGGTGGTCGACCACCTTCCAAATTTCATCCGAGCTCCTACAAGAGCCGGACTCTGTCCGAACTTCTACAGCGGATGGATCCCAGATGAATGTCTACAATGGACGGACTCCACCAGTCGGATCTCTACTCTGAACTTCTATTGTAAGTGGACTTCATCTGAGCTTCTACAACAAGAAGTCTCCATCCGAGCTTCCATGACAACCGATCTTCGTCCGAGCTTCTACAGTAAGCGGCCTCCTTCTGAACTCCTACAAGAATCGGATTCCGTCCGAACTTCTACAATAGAATTGAATTCCAGACTCCTCCAGTGGTCGACCTTCCACAGTATCCTCAAGACTCCTCCAGCGGACGAACTTCCACAATGCTTTCCGAACTCCACTATCGATCGATCTTCAGCTGGACTCCCCATGAAATCGGACCTCTCTAGCGGACAGTCTTCAGACGAGCTTCTACATCAGACAAATTCCAGACGAACTTCACTAGCAATCCGACTCCTACCGGACTTCTCCAACAGAAAGTTTTTGCCCGAACTTCTACAGCAGATGACTTCGATCTGCAGCATCAACGCCTAAGGCACCCAACAACAGCCCGTCAGCAACCTCGAAAACATCCAGGCTTCTCTCAAATTACTGAGACAGAGAGCTATTCCACTCCACCAGATGTCCCAATCGAGCTTCAACCGTCTGGCTCGAACTCTCTAGCAAGTCATGACAACTGACACCACCACTCTCCATAACAAACTCCACATCGTCCCACCACTCTCTGGCAAGTCGCGACAACGGACACCACTCCACTCTCCATAACAAACTCCATGTGGCCCCGAACGGCCCATTGACACCACCACTCTCCGTAACAAACTCCGCGTGGCCCCGAACGGCCCACAACTAGGCAATTATGGACATCGCTGTCAATCAGTTACACTCTTCCATCTATAAAAGAGACCTCCCAGATATGTTCTCCTCTAAGCTCTAAACTCTATCTCGAAACTCTGCTAAAATTTCATTCGAGTGCTCCATTTCTGTTGAGACAGAGTACTGACTTGAGCGTCGGAGGATCTTGCCGGAGTACCCCCAACTCCGGTTTAGACTTTCCTTGCAGGTCCCGATGGCGACCGTGATCTCCTCGACTCCAGCTTCCCTGGCATCGGCAAAATTCTACACCAACAAGATCTGATTTTAATTTTAATTTATCTAATATTAAAAGATTTTAAATATCACATCAGATGTGATAGGATCTAAAATCAAAATATTTAAAATTAAATCTGAGAAGATCTAACATGCATGAGATGCATGACTAGACTAGGAATAGTTTGATCTATGAATAGTCTTATAAGTTTATGTTTTAATGAGATTAAAATATAATTTATATCTAATTTATTTTTTAATTTTGATGATATAAATATTATATATTCAGATCAAAAATAAAAAATAAAAATTTGGATAATACATAAGATTGATCTATTGCATGCCTAGATTAGTTGTATAATTATTCTAGTAACTGTCTAGAATAAATTTTATGTTGAATAGTTTAATTTAAATTTTTTTTTTTAGATATTATATATGATGTATTAAATCTAAAATTATGTTAATTAGATTAACTTTTGATACATGAGATGTATGTAAAGCATGTATTAGTTAGATCTTAAATTGTATATGTGATATGTAAATTTAGATCTAACTAGTTTTGTAGTTAAATTTATATTTCTGATTAAGGTGTTCCTCATGGCCGTCTAGTCATAAGAATAAAGTAGGATTTAAAGGCCCTCTCCTTTCATTCAATAGGGTGTTCTTATGACGTGTAGGGGTGCTGCGCATTCATCCTTAATCAAAAATCAAAACCTATTTTTTTGCAAAATCCTAGATCTTGAAATGCTAGAATTTATTTTACATGTTTTGTTTATAAACTCAAGACTTAATTAATAAATTAAGCTTATAAAATTAAATTAGGTCTAAAATTAAAAATTTTATATCTAAGTCATTTTCATAAAATTGGGTTCGGGCTTGGGTAGCTCAATTAGGTCTAGCGATTGATCAAACTGAATTAACAGTTGGTTAAGTAGGATCATGAAAGCTAATAATTGACCAGTCTAATAAGATTATATCTGGGTCAAAGTTAAATCATATTTAGATGTAACTCGATCAAGTTAAGACCTAATTTGGCTCAGTGGTTAGAGCCTGGATTGTAGGCTAACCTAATTAATTCTGGTTCGATAATTTGGTGTCCAAGGTAAGTTGGGCAGATGCGACCGACTGATTTTTAATTGGGAGCTACTCGACTCGAATGCATTCTTGTCGAGTTAATGGCATATCCCTTCCACCGATCTCACTTACCTGACCATATGTGTCGACCCAGTTCTGATTTGAGGTGGCTAATAATTCGAGCTAACACATGCCACTAGGTTAGTCATAATTGTTATGACTATGTCAAGTCAAGTTTAATGAGACCTAAATCAAATCTTCCTAAGAAAATATTAAGTCTAGATCTTCTACCATTATGGATGTGCGGGCCCTTCCCGAGGTTGATTGTTCTCAGCTGGTTACAGTGGCTCAGTTGCACCAAAAAGATGCAACTATATCCATTAAGCATTGGATGCTATGAATTAGAGGATGGGTTGGGCTCAATATTCTAGATACGGTGAGGGACCCAATTAGAAATCTAGTTTGTGCAAATGGTGGGTTTGACTTAACTAACGATTGGAGCAATATTTCGGGCACGATGAGCTTCATGAATTAGAGATCGAGTTTTGGATGCACCATGATTAGAGAATCATTGGACAAGAGTTGTCCACTCATCGGTTGACCCATCACCAATAACTGTTAGGTGAGGTGGTGAGCCAGTCGGTGTGACCACACCACCCACTAGAAATCACTGATCACAGAGATTTTCACATCTCTACCAAGAGAGTGTAGGGATCTGAGAAAATAGTGAGAGCCTAATTTGTTTAAAAATGAAATCCTTAAATAAATTGGTTAAGTCTGATTATAAAATCTAACTAGAAACTGTTGACTCTCTACAAGAAATATGTCTGCATCCAATCCCCTGACCAAAATACTAGACACCCATAGACTGACTGGATCCAATTTCAAAGACTGGTTAAGGAACTATAGAATTATTTTAGGTTTCAAAAAATTGACCTATGTCTTGGACCAAGACCCACCTGCCATGCTAGCATGTTCGACTACTAAATAGAGAGCGTCTCTGAAAAAGTGGACGGATGATGATAACAAAGTAAGGTACTACATATTAGGTGCAATGTCTGATGACTTGCAGCGCCAACATGAGAACATTTTGATTACCTGCCAAATGTTGGCTCACCGACAAGAGTTGTTTGGTGAACAAAGTCACGCAGCCAAGTATCAAGTCTATCAAAGACTTTTTAAGGCTAAAATACATGATGGGCAGTCAGTCCAAGATCATTATTTGACAATGATCAAGGACCTTGAGGAGCTTGAAAAGCTCGGTATCATCTTAGACAAGGATTTTTAGATTGATGTGATCCTTCAGTTCTTGTTCGATGCATATGGTCAGTTCATCATGAACTTCCATATGCATAAGATGCAGTGTACCTTGATCGAGTTAATGAACATGCTGGTTACGACTGAGCTTTCTATAAAGGGTTTAAAAGGCTCAGTTCTTACTGTGGAGCGAACTTCTTCCAAGAGAAAGTCTTTTGGAAAGAAAAAGAGGTCTGCGAAGAAGTAGAAGGTGGATGGGAAGAAGAGGAAGCGGAACTATCCTCAGTACCTGACCACCCTGAAGAACAAGAAGGATGGTCCTTCTGGAGGTATGCTCATTTTAGAATCTAATTTTACAATTTTTTCTGCATCCAGTTGGATGCTTGACTCTGGTTCTAGTGCTCATTTGTGCACTTCTATGCAGGGTTTTGAGGAGAACAGGAGGCTGAGGGATGGGGAGATGATCCTACATGTCAGAAACGGAGCAAGAGTTGCTACTGTAGATGTGGGAACCTACCCTCTACGATTACTATTAGGATTAGATTTATTTCTTATAGATTGTTATTATGTGCCTGCAGCAAGCAGAAATTTGATTTTTATTTCATGTTTAGCATAAGAAGGCTATGTGATTAGCTTTCATAAGGACCATTGTAACATATTTTATGAAAATAATAAAATTATAAATAATTTTCTTATTAACAGTCTCTATCAGCTACATATTGATGTATCTGTATTTAATATCGAGCAAAATATGAATGCCATAGGAATTAAAAGGCCTAGAGATAGTCTAAATGATAGGTATCTGTGGCACCTAAGGCTAGGTCATATAGCGAAAGACAGGGTTAACAAATTGGAGAAATTCAGACTATTGAGTCCGTTGACTTCCGAGTCATATCTAGTTTGTGAATCATGCCTTCAAGGTAAAATGACCAAACTCCCTTTTGTAGGACATGGAGAAAAAGCCACAGACCTACTTGCCCTAGTACATACGGATGTGTGCAGCCCATTTGATGTGCTGGCTAGAGGCAACTATGTCTACTTCATTACTGTTGGTGCAAAAATTCGCTTACGCCGGAGAAGCTGGAGTCGAGGGAGTCGCGGTCGCCGTTGGGACCTGCAAAAGAAATCTAAACTGGAGGTGGGGTTGCTCCGGCAAGACCCTCCGACGCTCAAGTCAGTTCTCTGCCTCAATAAGAATGGAGTGCTCGAACGGAAATTTTAGCAGAGTTTCGAGGTAAAGAACGAGAGCTTATAGAATAACGTATCTGGGGTTCCCCTTTTATAGACGGAGGGGGCAACAAATTGATAGTGACGTCTGTAACCGTCTGGTAGTGGGCCGCCCAGAGTCAGGAGGAATTTATTGCGGAGGGTAGTGGAGTGGGATCGTGGCTATCGTCGTGGCTCGCCACATGGAATCAGTTACGGGGAGTGGAGCGGCGTCCGCTGTCGTGACTCGTCAAGGAGTGGTGGAATCGCACAGAATCCACCGCAGGGAGTGGAGCAGAATCGTGGCCGTTAATACGGCCTGTCAGGGAGTAATGGAGCTGCGCAGGGTCCGCCGCAGAGAGTGGAGTAGTGTTGTCCATTACTGTAGCCTGCCAGGGGATCCAGACTTGTCGACCGAAGTTCGGTTGGAGTCGGTAGCGAGGTCCAGTACCCGTAGGAGTTTGGGCGAGGTCTTCCCGCAGTCAGAATAGAAGATGGAGTCTGGCTTTCGTAGAAGTCCGGATGCAGTCTACTTGCAGTTGGGGTCGTGGGCGGAGTCCGGCTCCCGTAGGAGTCCGGACGGAGTATGTCCACAGCCGTTGGAGTCGAGGATGGAGCCCGGCTCCCGTAGGAATCTGGGTAGAGTCTTCCTGCAATTCAAATCAAAGGCAAAGTCCGGCTCCCGTAGGAGTCCAGACAAGGCTTACCAGTAGTTAAAATCAAAGGCGAAGTCCGGCTCTAGCAGTTGAGGTTGAGGATGGAGCCCGGCTCCCGTAGGGGTCTGGGCGGAGTCTACTTGCGATTGAAGTTGTGGATGGAGTCTGGCTCCCGTAGGAGTCCGAACGAAGTCTGTCCGCAGCCGCTGGAGTCGAGGATGGAGCCTGGTTCTCTAAGAATCCAGGCGGAGTCTTCCTGTAATTAAAATCAAAGGCGAAGTCCGGCTCCCGTAGGAGTCCGGACAAGGCTTACCAGCAGTTAAAATCAAAGGCGAACTCCGGCTCCAGCAGTTGAGGTTGAGGATGGAGCCTGACTCCCGTAGGGGTCCGGGCGGAGTCTTCTTGTGATTGAAGTCATGGACGGAGTCTGGCTCCCATAGGAGTCCGGACGAAGTCTGTCCGCAGCCGCTGGAGTCGAGGATGGAGCTCGATTTCTGTAGAAATCTGGGCGGAGTCTTCCTGCAATTAAAATCAAAGGCGAAGTTCGGCTCCCGTAGGAGTCCGGACAAGGCTTATCAGCAGTTAAAATCAAAGGCGAAGTCTAGCTCCAGCAGTTGAGGTTGAGGATGGAGCCCGACTCCCGTAGGGGTTCGGGCAGAGTCTACTTGCGGTTAAAGTCGTGGACGGAGTCCAGCTCCCGTAGGAGTCCAGACGAAGCCTATCCACAGTCGCTGGAGTCGAGGATGGAGCCTGACTCCCGTAGGAATCTGAGAGGGGCGATGGGAGTTCACCAACAGCAGTCGAAAGTCGGAAGAGACTTGCGAGGGTCGATCCCGCCAAGAACTTCAGTCGAGGATATTTTATACCCAACAATTATCTTTATCGATGATATGTCTAGGTACGGATATATGTTTCTAATGAAACACAAGTCTGAAGTCTTTGAAAGGTTCAAAAAATTCAGACATGAAGTAAAAAAACAAACAGGAAAGCCCATTAAGGTTCTTCGATCAGATCGAGGAGGTGAATACCTTAGTCGAGAGTTCCTAGACTATCTTAAGGATAATGGCAGAGTCTCTCAATGGACTCCATCTAGAACGCCACAACTCAACGGAGTTTCAAAATGGAAAAATCGGATCCTATTAGATATGATCCGTTCCATGATGAGCTTCACAGACCTCCCTGAGTTTCTTTGGGGACATTGTCTCATGACAGCAATATATGTATTGAATAGGGTTCCATCTAAAATCGTTCCTACCACACCATAGAAGATATGACATGGTAAGAAGCCAAGTTTGAATCATCTTAGAATTTGGGGTTGCTCGGCTCATGTCAAGAGACAGCAGGCAGACAAGTTAGAGTTCAGATCTTTTAGAGCTCGATTCATAGGATATCCTAAAGAGTCATTAGGATACTATTTTTATATTTGAAAGACCACAATGTGATTGTGAGTCGAAATGCTATTTTTTTTGAAAAATAATTTATTCAAGATAGTGGCATCGGAAGAATAATTAAGCTCAAGGAGAATATCTCCCAAGAGCAATGAGCTAAAGAACTTGAGGAATCAAATCAATTAGAACCAGTCCTAACACAACCTCTTCCACCTCGTAAATCGACTAGGGTTTTTCGTCCTCCTGAAAGGTACTTAGGTACCATACAAGAGGATATAGAGGAAATATTCCTCATGAAAAATGAGGCTCATGGTGATGATCTCAAGACCTATGACGAGGCGATATCAGATATCGACTCTGAGAAATGGTTA
This sequence comes from Elaeis guineensis, assembly GCF_000442705.2. Lineage (NCBI taxonomy): Eukaryota > Viridiplantae > Streptophyta > Magnoliopsida > Arecales > Arecaceae > Elaeis > Elaeis guineensis. The sequence goes on from NC_025998.2 coordinate 63,041,836, forward strand.
GAGGTAATGAGATCAGAAATTAACTCGATGCACTCAAACCAAGTCTGAACCTTGGTAGATCCACCTGAAGATATTGTACCTATTGGGTGTAAATGGATCTTCAAGAGAAAGATAGGTGCAGATGAAAATGTAGAGACATTCAAGGTTAGGCTCGTAGAGAAAGATTATAGTCAGCGCAAAGGCATTGACTATCAGGATACCTTCTTGCCTGTAGCCATGCTAAAATCCATCCACACATTGCTTGCTGTTGCAGCCTATTTCGATTATGAAATATGGCAGGTGGACGTAAAAATGGCATTCTTAAATGGACATCTTGAGGAAGATATCTATATGGAACAGCCGTTTGGTTTCACATCCAGTGATGATGATCACAAGGTCTGCAAGCTGCAAAGATCCATTTATGGACTTAAGCAAGCATCTCGAAGCTGGAATACTCGTTTCAATGATGTGATCAAAATATTTGGTTTCATCAAGAATGAGGAGAAATCATGTGTGTTCAAAAAGGTCAGTAGGAGCGCAGTTGTCCTCCTCGTATTGTACGTAGATGACATCCTCCTAATTGGGAATGACATTCCCATATTGACCTCAATCAAAGTATGGTTGTCTAAGGAGTTCTCTATGAAAGATCCAGGAGAGGCATCCTTTATACTGGGTATTAAGGTCTATAGAGATAGACCAAATAAGATGCTGGAACTTTCACAGAAGATGTACATAGAGGAGGTGCTAAAAAGGCTTAGCATGGAAAACTCCAAAGAGGTTTAGTACCTTTTAGATATGGCATTCATCTCTCCAAGAAGATGTGCCCTAGCACACCTGAGGAGATTGAACGCATGAGCAAAATCCCTTATGCTTCGGCAATAGGGAGCCTCATGTATTTCATGCTATGTACATGACCTGATATAGCCCATGCTATGAGTGTCACAAGCAGATATCAGTCGAATCCAGACGAAGAGCACTGGACTTCTGTGAAATATATCCTTAAGTACTTGAGAAGAACTAAAGATATGTTTCTAGTTTTTGAGAATGGAGAACTTCAGATTTTGGGAAATACAGACTCAGACTTTATGTCTGATATAGATGATCGAAAGTCGATATTTGAGAGTCTGTTCATTTGCAATGATGGTGCAGTTAGCTGGAAGAGTTCCAAGCAGATGGTAATTGCTGATTCCACCATGGAGGTAGAATATATTGCTGCATCGAAAGCTGCGAAGGAGGCATTCTGGTATAAAAAGTTTACCGTGGAGCTTGGAGTGATGTCATCAGATGCCATCCCTCTTTACTATGACAATAATGGCACCATAGCCCTAGCTAAGGAGCCAAGGTCTCACCAGAAGTCCAAGCACATCGAGCGGCGATTCCATCTGATCCATGATTCCTCGAAAAAGGTTATGTCGAGGTTAAAAGAGTCAACTCCACAAACAATGTGGCAGACCCACTGACAAAGCCATTAGGCTAGCAAAAGATCGAAGCCCACCTTGAGAAGATGGGACTTAGATATGTAGCCAATTGGCATTAGGTCAAGTGGGAGTTTGTTAGATGAGTGCCCTAAATGCCAGATTGGCTGACACATTCCTATACAAATCTAAAGGCAAATTTATAATTTTGACTATAAATCATTAAATGGATTATTCTTCTATCACATTATGTACATTGTGTCTGTGATACATTCTTTGAGTTAGTAGGAATGTCAATTCATATTTTCAAGAGTTGAAAATTTAAGGCATGAATTTACATAACTAACTCATAAACAGCTCCTGACCATAGGATCATCACGAGGATGGTGATCGATCCGGAAGGTTGGTGTACGATCACTTTCTTAGGGTAGATGTGTCTTGAGTCTACGATGTGGAGACACCAAAGTGAGAGTACAGGTATTTGTTGAGAACGAGAGTACTGAGCGTGACCACCTCGAGCAGTCATAAGGAAGTCTACCTTCTCGTCGATGACTAGCTCGATGCTACAGTTGTGTGTCTAGTTCTTTGACCTGAGGTGCATCGACAGTTCACCTTGAGTGTGTTATAGTTTGACTACATCATAACTCGATCTCTTAGCCATTCAAAATCCTGAGGTGTATGTTGGCTGTAGTATATTCATTGTAGGAACTAGGTCGCATCAAGATGGGATCTATCAACCTCAGTAGATAAGAGGAGTAGTCCTATGGTGATCGAAAGATCGAGTCCTTAAGCCTATGGCCATGGCAGAGTGAAATAATAGAAAAAAAAAATTTATTGGGGTTTCACATCGGACTCAGATCGATCGATTAACTCATATGACTGATGTTGGGTTTCACGAGTTCACCTTAACCCTAATTCAATCGGGACTCATGATAGAGGAACTCAATCACACAGGTAGCTGCACTGAGAGGTTCATCTTTAGTTCTGATGGGTTGCCACCATATACTGTTAGGTATCACTGGTGGATTTTGAGAGCAATTAGAATGATCTTAATGATCGATCATTCTAATTGTATGAATCAGAAGAGTTCTGGTCCATCAAAAGGAGTTTCGATGATGTCGATGATGAGATCATGACATGTCTCATTACCATACAGAATTGAACCTAACTGGGTCACCCTAACAAGGGTTAGGATCTATATGTCATCAATTGGGCTAGCCCAATTGATTTGGATTATATCCAATTAGGTTCAAGGAAATCATGCTAGCACACGATTGAGCCTAATTTTCTCCTCGTATAATCTTTTCTATAACGACTGAGCCAAATATGATTTGACTCCCTAGAAAACTTTGAAAAAATTTTTCTCAGTCTAAATGAAGCTTGTCCAACTCAAAAAAGTCTTGTCTTAATTCATGAGATGAATTTAAGACAACACCTGCTAATTCCTGACACCTGCCATTTTCATTTTAGGACATCTGTCAAATGTTGACATATGGATCTTAAACTGAAGGCCACTTGGTAAGAGATTATTGAAAGATTTTTATGGAGTGTCCACATGCCAAATCAGCATCAAATTAGGTGCCATAATCAAATTATGATGTGAGCCCAACTGGATAAAGAGGGCACCCCAAGTGAATAAAGATCAAGAGGAGTCTTGATCAACATAAACTCTTGGGCGCCATCTCCCTTGTGCTTATCCAATGTTGGTGCCAACATAGGAGAGAGGGTGGAGGTTCTTATCTAATATAATCAAATAACATCACTCCACCAATCAGATTTTTTTTGGATTAAATGAAATTTTTTGATTGGTCGAATGATGTGGCACTGCGCAGCGCAGTAGGGTCTATATAAACCCTGTCTGCGCCTAGGATTTTAGAGATTCTGCTACCTACCCAGCAAAAGCCAGCCACCCCTTCTCTTCTCCACATCCTCCCTAGTGCTCCCTCTCCCATCTTCATGTCCAAAATGTTGGGCATCCATCTGGTGAAGGATCAAGGCATGGTGATGCTTTGAACAAAAGGCAGTAGGAGTTTTTCGACAAGCTGCTGCTCCAACTTCAGGAAGGCTTTTGAAGATCTTTCTAATCAGATTGAGTTCTAATTTTTGGAGCAGAGATTCACAAGGAAAAGATGATCCAAGTCCTACTCGAGTGGATACTGGTAGAGAGATTGCATGGCTAAATCAGAACCTCAGGCTTGCTGCGATCATCTGCAGGGTAATCAGATTACCCTTGAGGTATTTCATGTTTCCTTATGCTTTTAGATTTATTTTTAAATTAATATTAGATAATAAAATTAGATCTAGAGATTTAGATCTAAAATAAATATAAGATAATTTTTTTTTTAAATTATTCCATCCTAGATTTGATGAAATCTGGAAGATCCTACAAAGAAAAAGATAATTTTTTCTTCACTTTGTTGTTGAGAGATGTGGTGGAGAGGATCCTTGCTGGTTGGTCATAACCACACATACATCCGACCTCTATGAGAAATCTACTCGAAGCCCCGATCTGATCGGTCTTCTCGGGAGTGCTAGCTCTCGTGAAGATCTTTTTCTTGATCGATTTGGATTTTTTCTTTAAATCTCTAGAATCTTTCTAGAGATTGAAGATGAACTTGTTAAGGATATGAAGAGGTGGAAGAAAGATAAAGAAGAAGATAATTTTTTTCTAATTTATTCTCTCTTTCCAAATCTTTAGAATCAAAAATTTAAAATTCAGATTTTTGCGCACACCCCAAGAGAGAGGATTCTCCTCCCTATTTTTCACATCATGAACTATGCCTAAACTTCTACTACATGAAGAGCTCTCTTTTGATATCTTATACACACAAAAGAAATCATAAAAGTCTCTTTTATAAGCGTGTAAGGAGGTGGGATGAAGAGTTCTAGTGATATTGTACTCTTATAGGATTCTGCTTTCTTTAATAATTCTATATCTCAAAATATACCAAAAAAATATAAGATGCTCCTTTCCACAAAAAATCTCCTCAAAATGTCATACATATAAGGAGAAAGAAATTTATTGGCATGGAGAGGTTGATCTAGATAAGAACAGATTCTCTTGATAAAAAATATTTTAAAATCTAATTTCAAATTTTTTTTTATCAAAACTAAATCAGATTTAGATGTGAGATAGATAAGAGAAAGAACTCTTTAGTGTAAAAAAATCTCACACAAAATAATTTTGTGCATGGAGATATATGACGTGCAAATTGGGTTGGCGCAAGGAGAAGAGTCCTATTCCAATAAAGACTCTAAGTTTTTTTATTTGAATCCAAATCAAATCACATCTAGTTTAGTCCAAATAAAATATATAAAACTTAATCTAATTAGTATCATAAATTTTTAATCAAATTTTAATCAAATTAAGAATTGATTGAACCAAAGTTCTGATCGAATCAGAGACAATTCTCCCTTCGTGATTAGATCATCTCATAACCTAATTGGGTCAAACCTAATTGAATCCAATTCAATTAGATTTTATTTAATCCTCTTTGCTCAGTCAAATTAAGCTAATCAGTAATTTAATTACTAATTAATTCTTTATTAATTTATTAATACTTGATGAATTAATTTATTTTAACTTTTGCATAAGGTTAATCATCAATCGAATTGATGATTAAGCCCTTGAACGATTCTCAATCATTGAGTAGCCACATGATCAGTCAGAAATATTTTTTGAGTGTGACCCCATAGGTTCAAACCTAAGTCGGTAGCATAAAAATATCTTTCTGAACTAATCAATGTAAACCATCTAGCAATAATGATCCGACGTCCGGGTAGGACGAATGATGGTGAAGCAACATTCAAGAATCTATTAGCGTATGGTTATTGTATAATTTATCCCTTTGATCCTAATGCTCAAAGATGACCTAGGATTTAACTATCAATCCTGGATAAGTCATCCATATTGTATTTCAATCTTTTTCAAATCCATCACATGAATTATCCGGATCCAGATTTTGCTAAATTGAAATACACTGATGCATATCTCCTACTAATTTGGAGGGGTCTATCCCATCTTGACTCACACACCAACTTAACAAGTACTTGACTGCACCCAAAAATCTTCCATCACTGAATTAAAAACTCAGTTAATCCAGTACCAAAGTATAGTGAGTTGCTTGCAAGTCACCGTGGTGATCTCAGGTCGGAGGGATACTTATACCCATACCCTTCATGAAGCAGAGTGCTCCGTAATTGGTCTCGTTCAGTGATGATGTACGCTTACATCTCACCTGCATGCCATATCAGTATCTTCACACCATTTGGTTATAAGGATAATCAATGCATATGACACACAACGATCTACACTTGATATCGCTATCGTCTTAGTAATAGCGTATCATTTGGTCACGAACTAATTTAAGGACTACACGATAAATCCTCCTTTATCGATCAAAGTAGTCCTAAAGATTTTATCACAATATAGAAGTTCATTAGAAGATGTAATCTTGTGATAAAAAATATCATATAACTTTTATTATTTATCAATTCATATTCATTTATAATTAGCACAATCATCAAATGATTGGCTTTAAGACACAATCCCAAAAGAATTATATGGTAACTATATCCACATGGGTTCTAGAGTGTTGCTGGGCATATATTCGGCCTATCCAAATGTCAGATCCCATTTCTAGATGGTTACATCGATTAGTATAGGAATTATTCTTATGCTATCGGCTTAGGTTCGAACCTATGGTGTCACACACATAGAAGTATCTGTCTGATCAAATGGCTGATCGACGATTATGAATCATTGAAGGATTTAATTATCAATTTGATTGATAATTAATCTTATGCAAAGGTTATAATAAATTAGTTACTAATGATTAATAAATTAAAAAAATAATTAATTAACAATGTGATTATTAATTTGCTCAATTTGATTGAGCAATGGAGATTGGATCAGATCTAATTGAATTGAATTTAATTAGATTAGCCTTGGATTGATTGGATGCATCCCTATTGAATAACAGGACTTATTCTAATTGATCTCAAGGATGCAAATCAAAATTTAAATTGAATATGATTCAATTAATTTTATATAGACTTGGATTGGATCAAATCCTATTGGATAATAGGCTTGATTGAATCAAGCCCTATTATCAAATTCCTTCCCTAATATCAATTAAGAAACAATCCTTGGATAATGGGATTTTAATCTAACTAATTTCCAAATAGATTGGGGCCGAATTGGTTTCATAATTGAGCTAGGATCCAATTAGTTAGTTACTTATAACTAATTCCTAAATTGGTTAGGATTGGGTCCAAGGGTTAGTTAGAGTTGGAACTGAAGAAAATTTATGGTAGTGTAGTACATACAATTAAAAAATTTTGTACAATAAAAATAATAGATTAAACAATTTAATCCTAATCATATATATAAGATCTAATCTTAGACTACTACATCAAGATCTTTGATATAAAAAATATATACTTTAGATCTAAAAATAAAAATCACATCGATCTCATCGATGCTGAAATTTTAGATCTAACTATTAGATCTACCATAGGAATCAAAATAAGTTAGAGATCATTACCAAATAAATTTTGATCTTGATCTCTTCTGATCCAATGGTTAGAGAGGGTGTTCCTCAGATCACTCATAGCCACATGAAGTCATTTAGCCTCTATAAAAAAATCCATGCAAAGACTAGTGCAGATCAGGGGCTCGAAGATGCTAGTCTGCAAACACCTTCGACAGCTGACTCTTCCTTCTTCTACAAGTATCTTGGATACTACAAAGTGATATGAGATCTAGAGGAGAAAGAGAAGAGAAGGAAAAGAGACTCTAAAAATAAAAAATCTACAAGAGAATTGATCATGAGATGTCCAAGAGAGGGGTCCCCTTTTTATAGACTAGAAATTGGGACTTTCCAAGAAAGAGTGCCATGAATCAATGCTAAAACTTTCTTTTGGAATCCTCAAAAATTCCAAAAAATAATTAGAGTGTGGAGAAGAAATTTTAATTCTCACATGCTAAAGAATTTCTTAAAAAAATAAAAAAAAATAATATGGCTCTAATAATATACCATATATAAAAAATCTCTTTCCTAATCTGCATCTTATCTCTAATTCGGATCGCATGTGAATTAGGCAAGAGATAATATTATGACTCATCAGCTATATCCAACCACCCTTATTAGATTCTCTCTCATGACACCAAAAATCATAAGTCAAATCCAATTAGACATGGAGAAATTGTCATGGATCCAGATGTGGCGCAAGAGATAAGGATAGAGTCCTAGTCTGACTTGGACTCTTCATTTCTAATTCAATTCTAATCCAAATCAAATTTGGATTGAAACCACTGATAGAAATAAATTTAATTGAATTAAAAATTTAAATATCTTATCAAATTTTTAATTCAATTAGAAATTAATCGAGTCCAAACTCTGATCGAATCAAGATCAAATTTTTCTTGTAATCGGGTTTGATCATATCAATACCAATCTGAGTCGAACTGAATCTAATTCAATTAAACTTATTCCAAAGCTCTTTACTTAATCAAATTAAGTCAATTAGTAATTAAATTACTAATTAATTCTCTATAAATGGTAAAGTCCCAGTCTCAGTGGGACTCTCCCACAAAGTCCTAGTCCAAGTAGGACTCTTCACCAAAGTCGCAATCCAATTGGACTCTTCAGCTATCAGATCTGATCAAATCATCTAATGTGTGTGACCTCATAGGTTCGAACCTAAGTTGGTAGCATAAAAATAATTTTCTATACCAATCAATATAACCATCTAGCAATGATGACCCAATGATCGGATGGGTCGAAGTGTTGCAAAGCAACCTTCTAGAACCTACTGGCGTATGATTATCGTATAATTCATCCCTTAGACCCAAATGCTCAAGGTGAGTTAGGATTTCACTGTCAACCCTAATTAAATCAATCATATTATATTTTAATATTTTAAATCCATCTCATGGATTATTCTGATCAAGATTTTGCTAAATTAAAATATACTGATGCATATCTTCTATCAATTCAGAGGGATCAATTCCATCTTGACTCACATACCGACTTGATAAGTTCTTGATTGTACCTAATATTCTTTCGTCACTAAGTTAGAAACTCAGATAGTCTGATACTAAAGTATAGTGAGTTGCTTATAAGTCACCGTGATGGTCTCAGATTGGAGGGACACTTATACCCATACCCTTCACAAGCTACTCTTGATAGTAGAGTGCTCGACACATGGTCACGTTCGATGCAAATGTACTCTTACATTCTATCTACATGTCATAATAGGTCTCCACACTCTTTGATTAAGAAGACAACCAACTCATATGGTACACAATGACCTACACTTGATATTGCTATCGTCCTAGTAATAGCGTATCATTTGGTTGCGAACAATTTTAAGGACTTAATGATAAATCTTTCTTTATCGATTAATATATATACTCCTAAGGACTTCATTACAATACAGAAGTTCAAAGATGCTCAATTTGTAATAAAAATATCAAATAATTTTTATTAATAAAAATTTATATATAGTTTACAAGATGAGCACAATCATCTTACGATTGGCTTTGGGATACATTTTCCAATAACTCCCACTTGGACTAAAGCCAATCGATATAGTATCGTATACCCATCTTCGATTTGTGATCATTAAACTTCTTGATTCTGAGAGCTTTAGTAAATGGGTTGGCTAGGCTCTCCCTTCCATCGATCTTCTGAAGGTCAACGTCACCTCGATCCATGATTTTTCAGATAAGGTGATAACGACGCAGAATATGTTTGGTGCACTGATAGGATCTCGGCTCCTTGGCTTGAGCAATGGCTCCAGTATTATCGTAATATAACAAGATAGGGCCATCAACGGAGGGTGCCACTCTGAGCTCATCAATAAATTTTTGCAACCATACAGCTTCCTTCACAGTATCGGATGCCGCGATATACTCTACTTCACAAATCGAGTCTGCCACAGTATTCTACTTGAAACCTTTTTAGTAGATTGCTTTACCATTTAAGACAAAAATATAATCCGACATACTTTTACTATCATCATGGTCTGACTGAAAGCTAGAGTCGGTAAACCCTACAAGTTTCAAGTCAGTTTCACCATACACAAGCCACTGATCCTTAGTATTTTTTAAATACTTAAGAATGGTCTTTATGACCGTCCACTAATTTTCTCCTGAATCAGATCGGTATCTACTCACTATCCCTAATGAGTATGCTACGTCTGATCTCGTACATATCATGACATACATAATAGAACCAACTGTCGAAGCATATAGAACTCTACTCATACGCTCTCTCTCTTGAGGAGTTATCGGACAATCTCCTTTCAAAAGAAAATTCTTTGGCCTATCGGAAGATAGTTTTTTTTAAAATTCTCTATGCTGAACCATTTTAGTATAGTATCTATGTATGTAGATTGGGAGAGCTCGAGCAGCCTTTTAGATCTATCCCTATAGATCTTCATTCCTAGGATGTAGGCTGCTTCTCCTAGATCCTTCATGAAAAATTATGATGATAGCCACACTTTTATTCCTTGTAATGCAGGAACATCATTTTTGATTAAGAGAATATCATCGACATACAACACAAGAAATATAATTATTGAATCATTTGCCCACTTATATATGCAAGATTTCTCTCTATTCCTAACGAAGCCATACGTTCTGATAACCTTATCAAAATATATGTTCCAACTTCGAGATACTTGTTTCAATCCATAAATGGATCTCTGAAGCTTGCACACCTTAGACTCATCTGTGGATATGAACCCTTCAGATTATATCATATATACCTCTTCATTCAGCTCTCTATTTAGAAAAGTTATCTTCACATCCATTTATCAGACTTCATAGTTCAGATATGCTATTATCGCAAGCATGATCCGAATGGATTTGAGCATTACCGCCAGAGAAAATATCTCATCATTGACAATACCATAATGCTGACGATTATCCTTGGCAACCAAATGGGCTTTATAGGTCTCCACCTTTCCGTTTGTGCCTCTCTTCCTCTTGAAGATCACTTACATCCTATGGGCTTTACCCCTTCAGGTGGGTTAACTAATATTCATACATCGTTGACCTTCATGGATTTCATTTCAGATCTTATGGCTTCAAGCCATTTATTAGAGTCAGATCTCTGCATTGTATCCATGTAGGTGATCGGATCCTCATCATTCTCATAAAGTTCGATAGGATCTCCATCCCGAACCAAGAAATCTAAGCATCTGTCCGATTGATGCGGTACTCTACCAGATTGTCTTAAGGATGTTTGTTCATTAGGCTCCAGGTTTGATCTCATCAAATCTGGTTCAGATTCAATCATTGATGTCGGTTCTTCTACCTGTCGAACTTCGTCAAGCTTGATTTTAGAGGCACTTATTCCTTTACTAAGATTTTTTTTTTTCAAAAAAATATGCCTTACTACTGACAAACACCTTTTGTTCAGTAGGAAGATAAAAATAATACCCCCTCGTTTCTTTGGGGTACCCTATGAAATTACACTTATCGGACTTAGGACTGAGCTTGTCAGTTTGTAATCGTTTAACATAAGCTGGACACCCCCAGACCCTAAAGTAAGAGAGGTTCGGCCTACGTCCTGATCATATCTCATATAGTGTCTTACTAACTGACTTATTCGAAACATTATTAAACACAAGATAGGTTATTTCAAGTGCATTCCTCAAAAAGAGATCGACAGAATTGCAAACCCCATCATGGACCGAACTATGTCCAACAAGATTTGATTCCTCCTCTTTGAGATGTCATTATACTGTGGTGTCCCTAGAGGGGTCCATTAGGAAAGAATCTCATTCTCTCCTAAATATATCAGAAATTTACTGAAAAGGTATTCACCTCTACAATCAGATCGAAGAATTTTAATATTTTTTTCAATTTATTTCTCTACTTCATTACGAAATCGTTGAAATATTTCAAACGATTCGGACTTGTGTTTCATCGAGTAGACGTACCCATACCTAGATAGGTCGTCTGTGAACATGATGAAGTAGCTATACCCTCCTCTGGCACATGTGCTTATGGGTCCACATATATTAGTATGTATCAGACCCAGCACATCACTGACTCGTTCACCTTTTCCAGTAAAAGGTGACTTGGTCATCTTTTCAAGTAAATAAGACTCACAGGTAGGTAACGATTCATAATCATATTTATCAAGAATTTCTTCTTAAGACAACCTATTTATCCTATTCATGTTGATATAACCTAGCCTATAATGCCAAAGGTAGGCATTTGTGACATCATTTATTCTAGGACGTTTATTTAAAATGTACATTACATCAGGCCTAGATACAATATGGATATCATTATTCAACAGTCTACATAAAATTGTAACATCATTCAAAATGATATCATAAAAAAAAAATTTATTGATATTTCATAATTTGAATTGCCCAAAAGGCCTACAGAAATAATATTTAAAAGAAAACTAGGACAGTAATGACACTCATTAAGAATAATATACTGAGACTCGAATATAAGCTTGATGATTCTTAAAGCTAGAACTATAACTGATCTTCCATCTCCAATATTCAGGAATCTCTCATCTTCTCCAAATCTCCTAGTGATCTGAAGACCCTGCAATGAATTGCAAATATGAATGAGGCTTCCAGTAACCAATACCTAGGTCATTGTATCTATAAGAGAAAAGTTACAAGGTATCATCACATAAGTACTTTGTCCAGCAACTGATTGCTGCTTCTTCTATGGCCTATTCAGGTCAAGAAAAGAAATATATTGAGGATAATTTTTCTTCCAGTGACCCTGCTTCTTATAAAAGAAGCACTCTACCTGACTCTGATTAGTCTTGAACTTGGATTTCTGGGACTGACTCCCAGCACCAGGCACCTTCTTATTCTTCTTCTTCTTTTTCCCTTTTTTAAAGGGATGATGACTACCCGAAGAAGATCCTCCCACTAGATTCACTATCTTCTTGTAGAGCTGGCGATCTTTCTCAAAAGTCTGTAGCAACCCCAACAGACCGTGGTAGTTGACTACAGGCTTCATCATTCTAAAATGATTGAAGAACAGCAGATAGGACTTGGGAAGAGAGTTCAGGATCGCAACTTTCTCCAGTTGTTCATGCAAAAAGAAGTCGAGTTTGCTCAATTTTTTAATCTGCTCGATTATGTACAATACATGATCAGTAACAGATGCACCCTCCCTCATCTGGGCATTAAAAATGGTGCAACTGATCTTATACCGCTCAATGTCGTCAGGAGTACCAAAAGAATCCCTCAATAATTGAAGCATTTCCTCTGACTGAGCTTCTTCAAACTTTTGGTTGAACTTGTCGTTCATGGAGAACCACATGATGCAACAAATCATGGTGTGGTCATTGAGCCACTTCAAATAAGTATCTCAGACCGCTCCTCGGGCATTAGGAGCAGGCTCCTTAGGTGTCGGATCTGTTATCACATAAAGGATCCGCTCGTGCTCCAGGACAATCTATAATTTTTGATACCAATTATCAAAATTCGATATGATAAGCTTCTCACTATCCAACAGTGATTGGAGTGATAAGTTTGAGGCCATATCTGTATACATAAAAAAATAACTCTAATTAGTATATGAATTTATTAATCTTAAAGACTTAGACTTTAGTCTAAAGGTCCTCCCACTATTTTATACGAATTAGTAGCCTCTATCTCCAATTCAAGAAATTATCTTAATTTTTTAGCGGGTACTAAAATCCATACAGACTATATATAGGCCCGAGGATGGCTCGATCAACCCATATGCACTTATGGATAGATTCTCAACCAATTATTTCTTCAAATAACTTCTAGTATTTAATTTAGCCTTAGATTTTATTTTAGTAGGCGATGGGCCTCGACTGAAAGTTTTGGTTAGATCAAACCATTAATATGAACCTACTCAGTGATTCTACCTAATGAGTGATCAGATTCGAGGATGGCTCAGTCAACCCAACCATCATCAAATAGTTCATTAGAGTCATCATATATTGAATGATAATTCTATCATTCAGAGAGAACATCAGACAGATGGCGCCTGCAATGTCAATCAAAAATAATGGACCCATAACTAGCTGACCTAATAATTTAGAGGATTTAATTGATTTAGAGAAGAGAGAAGAGAAGAAAAGATCAATCAGTAGATCATAATCCTCCCACTGACTTCACCAAGTCACTGAATCAGGTTAAGTCATGCTGATTGAACTGGCACCTAGATCAGTCATACTGATCAACCTTAATGGCATGGGCTAACTCGAATCACTTAACGATCTAATCAAAATTTAGTTCACCAAATTGATCAGGTAAGTGAGATCGGTGGGAAGGTCTGCTAAGCTTGCCTTAGACACCATCAAAATGATCAGGTAAGCCACTCCCAATTAAAAACTACCGATCGAAATACCAAACTTACCTTAGACACCAATTGATTAACTAGTTTTGATTTGACCAATCTAATGGTTTGGGTTCAACCACTGAGCCACAATCAAAGTCCATTTGATCTAATCAAAGACATGGACTTGGCCACCTACAACTATTGTACTAGAGAAATTCTGATTAATCTAATTCAATATTTGGTTAGACTTAATCAATTTCTCTATATGATCAATCAATTCTTTGATTCTAACCTTAGGTCTAACCCAATTAAAGAGAAGGACCTAATTTGAGCTAACCCATGCCCCATATTTTATGTAATGTCATTAGATCTAAATCATAATTCTAGATCCAATCAGTTTGATACTTAATTCTCAATTAAGTTTTACATCAACATGGTTAAAATTTTCAAAAAATAATTTTTTATATAAATTTTTTACATCAAAGCATAAAATTTTTTAGATCAAATCTAAATTTTTATTATTTTAAATTAAAATAATTTTTGATTAAACAAGATTAGATGTAACTAACCATCTTTGCAACTTGCATCACATACAACACCTAGGGTTTCAAGATCTAAGATTTTGTAAGAAAGTAAGTTTTTTTTTTCACTTTCTTCTTCATGGGATCTCACAGTGGCACCCCTATATATCATGAGGAGCACCCTATTGAATAAGAGGAGAGGATCATAAAATCCTACTTGCTCCTATGATCGGACGGCCTGATGATTACCCAATCCGTGTATTTTACTACTCAGAACATCTAATCTAAATAAATAATAATCAGATCTGAAAATAAACTAACTTAGATCTAATTTCAATCATAAATAATCAGATATAATAATAAAAAATCAGATCTAAAGTCATATTAATTTATATCAAAATAACCTAGCTCTGATACCAGTTGAAAAAAATTTATGGTAGTACAGTACATACAATTAAAAAATTTTATGCAGTAAAAATAATAGATTAAATAATTTAATCTTAATTATATATATAAGATCTAATCTTAGACTACTATATTAAAATTTTTGATATAAAAATATATATATTTTAGATCTAAAAATAAAAATCACATCGATCTCATCGATGTTCAAATACTAGATCTAACTATTAGATCTGCCATAGGAATCAAAATAAGTTAGAGATCGTTATCAATAAAATTTTGATCTTAATCTCTTCTGATTCAATGGTTAGAGAGAGTATTCCTCAGATCACTCATAGCCACACAAAGTCATCTGGCCTCTATAAGAAAATTCATGTGAAGACTAGCACAAATCAGGGGCTCGAAGATGCTAGTCTGCGAACAACCTCGACAGCTGACCTCTTCCTTCTTCTACAAGTACCTTGGATACTCTAAAGTGATAGAAGATCTGGAGGAGGAAGAGAGGAGGAGGAGAAGAGGCTCTGAAAATAAAAAATCTACAAGAGAATTGATCATGGGACATCCAAGAGAGGGGTCCCCTTTTTATAGACTAGGAATTGGGACTTTCCAAGAAAGAGTGCCATGAATCAATACCCAAACTTCCTTTTGGTATCCCCAAAAATTTCAAAAAAATAATTAATATGTGAAGAAAAAATTTAAAGTCTTACACACCAAAGGATTCTTCAAGAAAAATAAGAAAAAAATAATATGGCTTCAACAATATACCATATATGAAAAAAAAATTTCCTAGTATGCATCTTATCTCTAATTCGGATCACATTCAAATTAGGCAAGAGATAATATTATGACTCATCATCTATAGCTGACCACCCTTATTGGATCCTCTCTCATGATGCCAAAAGTTGCAATCCAAATCCAATTAGGAATGAAGAAATTGGCATGGATCTAGATGTAGCGCAAAAGATAAGGATAGACTCCTAGTCTGACTTGGACTCTTCATTTCTAATTCAATTCTAATCTAAATCAAATTTAGATTAAAATCACTGATAAAAATAAATTTAATCTAATTAAAAATCTAAATATCTCATCAAATTTTTAATCCAATTAAGAATTAGTCGAGTCCAAACCCTGATCAAATCAGGATCAAATTTTTTTTGTAATCAGATTTCATCATATCATCACAATCTGAGTCGAACTGAATCTAATTCAATTAGACTTGTTCTAAAGCTCTTTACTCAATTAAATTAAGTCAAGTAGTAATCTAATTACTAATTAATTTTCTATAAATAGTAGAGTCTCAGTCTCAGTGAGACTCTCCCACAGAGTCTTAGTCCAAGTAGGACTCTTCACCAGAATCACAATCCAATTAGACTCTTTAGCTATCACATCTGACCAAATCTTCTAATGCATGTGACTCCATAGGTTTGAACCTAAGTTGGTAGCATAGGAATAACTTTCTATACCAATCGATGTAACCATCTAGTAATGATAACCCAACGACCGGATGGGTCGAAGTATTACAAAGCAATATTCTAGAACCTACTGGCGTATGGTTATCGTATAATTCATTCCTTTGACCCAAATACTCAAGGTGACTTAGAATTTAATTGTCAACCCCAATTAAGTTGATCACATTATATTTCAACCTTTCAAATCTATCTCATAGATTATTCTAACCAAGATTTTGCTAAATTGAAATACACTGATGCATATCTCCTACCAATTTAGAGGGGTCAATTCTATCTTGACTCACACACCAACTTGATAAGTACTTGACTGCACCTAGTATCCTTCTGTCATTAAGTTAGAAACTTAAATAGTCTTATACTAAAGTACAGTGAGTTGCTTACAAGTCACTGTGGTGGTCTCAGATCGGAGAGACACTTATACCCATACCCTTCACAAGCTACTCTTGACAGCAGAGTGCTCGATACATGATCACGTTTGATGCGAATGTACTCCTACATTCCATCTGCATGCCATAATAGTGTCCCACACTCTTTGATTAAGAGGATAATTAACTCATATGGTACACAATGACCTACACTTGATATTGCTATCGTCCTAATAATAATGTATCATTTGATCGCAAATAATTTTAAGGACTTAACGATAAATCTTTCTTTGTTGATTAATATATATAGTCCTAAAGACTTCATTACAACACAGGAGTTCAAAAATGATCAATTTGTAATGAAAATATCAAATAATTTTTATTAATAAAAATTCATATATAGTTTACAAGATGAGCGCAATCATCTAACGATTGGTTTTGGGACATATTTCCCAACAGGAACAAGATCTTGAGTCATTTTTGGAATAAGACTTAACCAACTTAAAACCTAAACCCCATGTGATATAAATCTCCAAGCCCCACCTCTCTTAATGTAAAAAATTCCTCATGCCCACAAAAGAGCCTCACTCCCTCTCTTCCTTCCATGAAAAAAAGGGGCATCCTTCCCCTCTTTCTTGTTGCCCAAAAGAAAAAAAAGGGAGAAGGGGGTGTCCAAGAGTTAGACGCCCCATATCCCATACACCTTGTCTTTCTTCTTCTCTTCCTTTCTTGAAGAAATTTTGGGAGACTTCTTTACTAGTTTTTGGGCATCAAAGAGAGGCTCCTCTACTGGTTATACAATAGAAAATTAGAGAAGAAAAATTTTTTCCAACGAGAGAAAGAGAAGAAAGAAGATGGGTCTTCTTTCTTGTGTGTAGTCTTGAAGAAGGAGTTTTTTTTTTTATTTTTTTTAAGATAAAAATTAGATTAGATCTAATTTTTAACATTAGGCTTTAGAGAAAAAATATTAAAAAAAAAATTTAGATATTTGAGGCTTCCTAGAGTTCTAGATCAAGAAGAAAAAAGGAGAAAAAGAGAGAAGAATGGTTCTTCTCTTGGGTCTCTCTTTTGTGTTCTTCTAGGGCTCAAGATTTTATATAATTTTCAGCATGAGAAATTAGATTAGATCTAATTTTTATCATGAAAAATTAGAGAAGAAAAGTTCTTCTTAAAGGTATGAAAGGAAGATAGAAAGGTTATCTCTTATACATGAAAAAATTGAAAAAAAAGTTTTTTTTCTTGATCTCTATTGTAGAGATCTAATGCGTGGATCTAGGAAGAAAAGGAGAGGATCTT
Organism: Elaeis guineensis; assembly: GCF_000442705.2. Classification (NCBI taxonomy): domain Eukaryota; kingdom Viridiplantae; phylum Streptophyta; class Magnoliopsida; order Arecales; family Arecaceae; genus Elaeis; species Elaeis guineensis. The sequence goes on from NC_025998.2 coordinate 63,059,590, forward strand.
CTTATTTTTCATCTTCTTCATGATTTCTCTTAGATCAGCCAAAGTATGGTATCCACGCGAGCTAGTACTTTTAAAAAGATCGATCAGCACAAGGACTTTGTGTGGATATCTATAGAGATCGGACGTGTGTGTGACTACCAAGCATCATAAAGAATTAAGTACCATAGATTTCAGATACAGTGATCTACTATCCACACTCAGGTATGAGGTTTTGATCTCAATTAATATTTAGATGTGATCTAAATATAAATTAGATATGATCTAATTATACATGGATATGATCTATACTTGCTAAATTTTAGATTTTAGTTTTGGATATATGCATATTAGTTCATGTCATAGATCCTGTATGGTGATTTTAGATTTGATTTATGCATGTATTATAGATTAAATTATTTAATCTATGTATGTTCTGCTATAAATTTTTAAAAATATATGTACAAAATCCACCATGCATTCCTTCTGCGATCAACCATTAGTTAAATTTAGATCAAAATATCATATATCAAATCTAAATAAAACTAAAAAATTTAGATTGAATATATACATAAATTATGTCATAGCGAATCTAGGCTCTGATACCACTATTAAAAAATATAGGCGATTTCATGCATGTATTTTGAAACTTTTTCGAATAAATTACAGCAGAAGATAATTAGATTAATCAAATTAATCTAATATATATATGATCTAATCATCTAATCAACCTACTTTAAGATCTATGACATGATATGTTGCATATAAAATCTGAAAAATACTGAAGATAAAATCAGCATGTATGCATATGAGCAGTAGATCACATCTACTCCTAATTTGAGTTCAAAACTCAATATCTGAGCATAGATCGATGATCACTATTGCTGAGAGACATAGCAGAGAGGGTTCTCGCTAGTTACTTACAGCTGCACATGCATCCGACCTCTATGAAAAATCCATTCGAAGCTTCGATCTGATCGATCTTCTCGGGAGTGCTAGCTTGTGTGAAGACCTTCTTCTTGACTGATCTTGATCATTTCTTTAAATTTTTAAAATTTTTTCAGAGATTGAAGATAGACTTCTAGAGGAGTTGAAGAGGTAGAAGAAAGATAGAGAGAAAAATAATTTTTTTTTCTTATTTTTTCTCTCTTTCCAAACTTTGAGGATCAAAAATCTAAAATTCATATTTTTGTGCACACACCAAGATAAGAGGACTCTCCTCTTCCTTCACTCCATGAAACCATACCCAAGACCCCTCTCAATGAGAAGGCCTCTATCTCAGGTCTTTACACTCATAAGAATGAAATAAAACTCCTTTTACTTCAACGTGTAAGGAGGTGGGGTCAAGAGTCCTAGAGATCATGGACTCTTGTTGTGTTGTCGCCCCTACTCAAAAATTTATGTCAAAATATATCAAAAAGATATGAGATACCCTTTTTCATATTTTTTATGGTAAATCAGTCCTCCAACAAATTTTTCATAAAAAATCATCTGAAAATATCGCACATATAAGGAGAAAAAAATAAGTTGGCATGGAGAGATTGATTTGGATAAGAACAGATTCTCTTGATAAAGAATATTTTAAAATCTAATTTTAAAATATTTTTTATCAAAATAAAATTAGATTTTAGATGTGAGATAGAGAAGGAAAGGAACTCTTTGGTGTAAAAAAATCTCATACAAAAACTATTTATGCGTGGAGATAAATGGAATGCAAAATGGGTTAGCACAAGAGAGAAGAGTCCTATTCCAATAAGGACTGTTAATTTTCTTATTTGAATCCAAACTAAATCACATCTGGTTTAGCCCAAATAAAATATATAAAATCTAATCTAATTAGATTCATAAATTTTTAATCAAATTCTAATCAAATTAAGAATTGATTGAATCAAAATTCTGATCAAATCAGAGATAATTCTCCCTTAGCAATTAAGTCATCTCATAACTTAATCGGATCAAACATAATTAAATCTAATTCAATTAGATTTTATTTAATCTTCTTTGCTTAATCAAATTAAACTAATCAATAATTTAATTATTAATTAATCCTCTATTAATTCATTAACACTTGATGAATTAATTTATTATAACTTTTGTATAAGGTTAACCATCAATCGAATTGATGATTAAGTCCTTGAACGATTCTCAATTGTTGATCAGCCACATAATTAGTCAGAAATTTTTTTTGAGTGTGATCCCATTGGTTCAAATCTAAATTGATAGTACAAAAATAAATTTTTGAATCAATCGATGTAACTATCTAGCAATGATGATCCGATGTCTGGATAGGTCGAATAAAGGTGAAACAATATTCAAAAACCTATTGGCGTATGGTTACCGTATAATTCATCTCTTAGATCCTAATACTCGAGAACAACTTAAGATTTAACTATCAATCCTAGATAAGTCATCCACATTATATTTCAATCTTTTTAAAATCTATTTCATGAATTATTCGAGCTCAGATTTTGCTAAATTAAAATATATTAATATATTAACTCCTACTAGTTCGAAGGGGTCAATCTCATCTTAACTCATGCACCAACTTGACAAGTACTTGACTACATCTTAAAATTTTTTATCATTAAATTAGAAACTCAGTTAGTCTATCATCAAAGTATAGTAAGTTGCTTGCAAGTCACCATAGTGATCTCAGATCGAAGGGATATTTATATCCATACCCTTCGCGAGCTACCCTTGACAGCAGAGTACTCCGTAGTTGATCATGTTCCGTGATGATATACTCCTATATCTCACCTGCATGCCATACCCGTGTCTCCATATAATTTGATTATGAAGATAACCAATGCATATGGCACACAACGACCTACACTTGATATCGCTGTCGTCCTAGTAATAGTATATCGTTTGATCGCAAACCAATTTAAGGATTAATCTTTTTTTATCGATCAAAGTCGTCCTAAAATCTTCATTACAATATAAGAGTTCGTTAGAAGATATAATCTTGTAATGAAAAAGATCAAATAACTTTTATTATTGATCAATTCATATACATTTATAATTAGCATAATTGTCAAATGATTATCTTTAGGATACATTTTCTAACAAAAAGTTCTATATGATTCACGAGAATGAGTTCAAAAAATTTTTGGTCAAAGCAAGTGTGAATACTAGAAAAGAGTTTCCATGAAAATTCACAAATAAACTCGAGTCAAGCCAATCTTACATATGACAGATGATGGGGTTTGATAAATTTTTCATAACCTCCATCTTGTCAGGACTCACGATAGAAGAACTAAATCACATAGTAACTACACCTGTAGCTTCATCACTTTCATTCTGCTGGATTGCCACTATATACTGCTAGGTGTTACTAATAAATTGTGAGACTCATCGAGCATCGTCTTGATTATCGATGACCCTTGATGAGCAAAGTTGGAATATTCCAATCCAGTGAAAGAAGTTTTAATGATATTTCGATAGAGATCAAAAAATATCTCACTATCAAAAAGAATAGAACCTATAGGGTCACACATAAAAGAGGTTCTGACTGATCAAGATGTTGAATAGCAATTTTGAATCACAAAAGGATCCAGTTATCAATTTGATTGATGATTGGACTTATATGTAATAGTTACATGAAAGACTTATTAAGAGTTAGTAAGTTATAGGAGGACTAATTTGTAATGAAAAAGGAGGGAAAAGAGGGGCGTGTGTGATGTTTGTTGAGGTGCACAAAAAAAAAAAAAAAAAAAAGAAGGGAGTGCTCCATGTGATGGATACCCCACCCTTCTCCCTTTCCAATATCCATGATGTTAGAAATGTGTCCTAAAGCCTATCATCTAAGTGGTAGATGATTGAAATTAGTATATGAATTATCTAATAATAATAATTATTTGGCAGGTACATCATAAAAGTTTTATCTTCCTTAAATAAACTTCTAAATTATGATGAAGTCCTTAGAACCACCATCAATCGATAAAGAAGGATTTATCAGATGGTTCTTAAATTATTCACGATCAAATGATAAGTTATTAACAAGGACGATAACTTATTAAGTGTATGTCGCTGTATGCCATATGCGTTGGTTGTCCTCGTAATCAAGTGATGTGGAGAGACTGGTATGGCATCCAGGTGAGATATAGGAGTACATCTGCATTGAACGTGACCAATATAACACTCTACTATCAAGAGTAGTTAGCTAAGGCCAATGGGTATAAGTGTCCCTCCGACCTGAGATCACCACGGTGACTTGCAAGCAACTCACTGTGCTTTGATGCCGGACTGTCTGTATTTTTAATATAAGTTCGAAAGATTTTTGGGTACAGTCAAATACTTATGAAGTCGATGTGTGAGTTAAGATGGGATTGACCACTCCTGATTAACTTCAGGAAGAGAATGTCTCGTTGTGTTTCAATTTAGCAAAATCTAGGCTTGGGTAATCCTTGTGAGGAGTCATGGGATTTGTAAAATTTTGAGACACAATGGAGATGACTTATATGAGTGTTGACAGCATACTCAAAGTCATCTTGAGCATTATTGATCAAAAAGATGAATTATACGATAACCATGGATCAGGATTCTTAGAATATTGCTTTGCATACATTCGACCTATCTGGATGTCGGGAATCATTGCTAGATGGTTACTTCGACTGGTATAGAAATTAGTTCCTGTGCTACCGACTTAGGTTTGAACCTATAGAGTCACACATATAAGAGGTTGTAATCTAATCATATAGTTAATCGACGATTGAGAATCCTTCAAAGGTTAAACGATCAATGTGATTAATGTTTGACCTAATGCAAGTGTTATAGGAGGATCGATTGGTAATTGGATTGCTAATTGCCTCAATCTGATTAAGCAATTAGATTGAGATTAAGTCTAATTGAATTTGATTTAATTAGAATTAGTTTAGATTTAATTGGATTAAGTCTAATTAGTTTATTAGATAAGCCAATTGCAAGGGAGAACAAGTCCCTGTTTGATTAGGACTTATATGCACCTAATTCCTAATTAAGTTAGGATTTAAATCAGAATTAAATATGGTTTAATCTAATTTAATTGGATTCTTAGTTGAACTAGGATCACCATTAATTAGGTTTCAATTAATTTGGATTGGGTTCAAAGTATTTGACCTAATCTACATAAGAATCCTAGTTAGACTAGGACTCCATCTCTTCTCTTGCGCCACCTAAGAAATCTCAAGCCCACACCCACTAATTAATTTTTAGATATTTTTTTATGATATATATGTCCAAGGAATGTTATCTCACACCACTTATTCTAGAGATTTGAATCAGATTTGATTTGATTCAATATAGAAAGAGATTTGGCTAATTAGGGAAAGTGGTTTAGGTTTATCCTTTTTTTGAAAGAGTCCCTCTTCACAAGGACTCTTCTCTCCTCTCTTGCACCAACTTTCTCCAAGCTTATCCCCACCTTTTTTAGCTCCTTTTGTGAGTTATTTCATGCTCTCCACAAAATTTATGAGGGAGGGGGCATCCAAGAGTTGGATGCCCCATTGACTCCTAGTTAGACTAGGTTTTATGACCTAGTCTACCATATAAAAAGTTGCCACCCCATATGCTATCAAAGAAGAGTCAAAAAATTTGTGGCTTTTAGATAGAAATAGCAGAGGAGAAAGAGGATGGTATGGGTGGTTTGAGGCACCAAAATCCTTGGAGGAGAGTCTTCAATCAAGAGATCAAACATTGATATCTTGTAGAGATAAAGGTAAGAGAAAAGATTATCTTCTCTCATTATTTTTCTTTCATATTATTTTCTCTTTATTTTTTGTGTTTTTTATGTGATAAAATTTGAGAGAGAAAGAGGATAGAATGGGTGGTTTGAGGCATCAAATTCCTTAGAGAAGAGTCTTCTATCAAGAGATCAAAAGTTGATGTCTTGTAGAAACAAAAGGTAAGAGAGAAGATGTTTTTCTCTTATTATTTTTTTTTCAGTTTATTTCCTTTTTATTTTATATTTTTATGTGATAAAAATCTAAGAGAGAAAGAGGGATGGCATGGTGGATTCATGCTCCAATGAGTTGGGGCATGGTGATCTTATTTTGGACATGATCTGATCATATTCTGATGAGAGAAGAAGAAGAAAAGAAGATCTTTTCTTAAGGTTTCTTTTAGAATTCTTCTTCTCCATAAATCATGAGATTTTTTTATGAGAAAAATCAGACATCATAAGATCTGAAAATTAGAAAAATATCTAGAGAAGAAGGTCTTCTCATGTCCTAGCATAGAGATGTTCTCAGGACATCAATCGTTGATGTACTGAAAGAGAAGAGCTGTCTTCTCTTTGGACTTTTTCTTTTATATTATTATTTCTGATTTCAGGGAGGTCAAAAGGTTTGACTTCTCCCTTGTTTCTCCTCATATTCTTCATCTCTTGGAATATCCAAGAGATCCAAAGAATATCTTCTAGATTAACCATCCAGAGGGATCTACAAGAAGCTAGCACTTCGAGTGGATCTTCGTTCGACGAAGCTCCAATTTTGTTGTAGTCTCATGTGGATCACCTGTAGAGGTCGGATGTGTGTGTATTTCCAAAGGCAACAAAAAAAATCAACCACAAAATTCTCTACCCTCATGAAGGTAAGAGATCTGATCTCTTCTCTTATCTAGATGTGATCTAGGTTTTAGATCTAAAACTGTTTTAGATCTAGGGTATTGATTTGATCAATACTAAAACTTTTATTTTCTAATTTATAAATACAATATGACATATTATAGGTCCTAATTGTAGGGTTTAATAGTTTGATTACATGTATTTGTAGATTAAATTGTTTAATTTACATATTCTGCTGTGTTATATTTCAAAATATTTTGAAATTCATGCATGAAACCCTGTACCTTTTCCAACAGTGGTATCAAAGCATCTAGGTTCTTTTATAACATGTTCATAATTATATTAAAATAAATTTAAAAATAAAATAAAGATCGTATGGACTGTAGGTTGTTCTGCTGTAAGGTTTATCTCTTACAGTGCAAAGGTTGTCCTGGTACGTTGTGATCTAGAAAATTTAAAAGAGTTTAAATATATCTTATCTTGAATGTTTGAGAGTAGATCTATTTTATTTCATAAATTTTTATGTAATGTACATAGATTAAAATCAGCCAAGAACAGGATCTTGTGAAGGTTCTATTTGTTGATCGGGCCGGCTCGACCAGCATGCCAGTTCGACTGAAAAGTTGGCTGAATTCAATTATTTTAACCTACAATTAGTGTTTGTTAGTGAAATAAGCCAACCTATTTTTGAAATGAGTTGACCTATTTAGTGAAACAACACTAGATTGTATTAAATTTTTCAAAAGTTGAAAATGATTTTCAAAATGCCGAACCCCAACCCTCAGCCATGAACTTAATTAAAAGAATTAAGTGATTATTTAGGATATAGGTTTATGATTTGAAGATCCTAAGACAATTTCATAAAACATGGGTTAAAGAGTAATGGGTTAGCTTTGATCAGGTCATTAACTGGGTTAGACCTAGGGTTAGATTAAATATGGACTAAGTTAAGAACTTGATCAAACCTAATTAAAAGTTAATTAGGATTAGGTCATTTCTGTAGATCACTTCAATAATTGTAGTTGATCAAAATCCATATATCTAACAAATGGATATTCATCGTGGCTCAGCGATTGAGCTCGAGTCTTTAGGCAAACCAAATCAAAGCTGATAAACCACTTAATGTCTAAGGTAAACCTGATCGGTGGTTTTTAATTGGGAGCCTGCTTACCTGGCCATTTCTTATGGTGTCTAAGGTAAGCTTTGGCAGACTCTCCCATCGATCACATTTACCTGACCAATATAGTTAATCAGGTCTTGATTAGGTTGCTCATTGATTCATGCTAACTCATGTCACATAAAAAATCAGTGAATCTGATTTTATTTAGTGAGACTGATCAAGGTGTCCATGGACCAAATTTGATCCTAGTCCTTGTTAATGACTTGAGAAGTCAGTGGGAGGACTTGACTTAGTGAAGTCAATGGGAGCAAATTGATCCATATCCTTTCTATCCTTAAATCATTAATAATTTTAAATCTTCTAAAATTATTAGGTCCTTAAAATGATAAAGTTATGGAGATAAATGAGTCATAGCCTCCTATTAAGGTGTTTGATAATGAGTCCATTAACTCAATAATCATTGCAGACCCAAAGGCCTGGTGCTTGTTGACTAATAAAATTATCACTCACAATATGACGACTTGGAAGTGTCTCTCTAATGGTGGTTAGGTGAGCCAACCAAAGTTGGACTTAATCATTCGTTGGTTAGATGCACCAAGTATGGTCATGTTAATGGTTGGACCTAACCGGATCCTTACAGTGGAGGCCAAAGCCTACTGATTAGGTTTCTGGGGCAAAATTAAATTACTAGAAGTTGTTTGGAGAAACAATTGGTTAATGAACCTACCCGTAGATGCAGATGGGTTGGCCGACCAAAGTCAGGCTTGTCTGTAGTCTATGTGGATTCTAGTACCTACTAGAAAATTAAAATAATTTTTTGAATTGGAGGTAGAGGCTATCAATTTGAACAAAATAGGGAGAGAACCTTGAGACTAATGTCCAAGTCTCTAGGCTTAAAATAATTCATATACATTAGGTCATTATTCTTTTTTCTCAAAATAAGGCTAAACCTTAATTGCTCCAATCACTGTTAGACAGTGATGACTTATGGGACCCAACTTCATTAATTAGTATTAAAAGTTGAATTTGGTTCAGCAATATGAATGGGTTCGTATTGGGGCTTCTTAGTTCAATCAAAATAATTAGTCCAAAATCGATTCAAATCAGGCATATTGCTTCTGCTGTCAGAAGCAGGGTCATAGGAAGAAGAATTGTCTTGCTTTCTTTGACCATAATAGGCTAAATAAGAGAAAGGAGCAAGAGTTGCTCATCAAGGATGTTATATGATAACACCTTAAAGTTTCTCTATGTAATTCTACTACCTAGGTATTAGATACCGATGGTCTTATGCAATTTGTTGCTAGTAAGTGGAATGTTTGAAAATGGTGAGAAATTCTTGAATGTTTAGGGATGGAAGTCTTATTTCAATCCTAACTTTGGAATTGTAGAGCTTATTTTCAAAACATATCATTTAGAGTAATTGTTACTAATTGTCCATTATTTATGATGAATGTAATCTTTGTTGGCTTTTGACCAAAGATGATCATCATTCATTAATAAAGAAAGATTATTGTGATATTATTATGAATAATATTACAATAATACATGGATAATAAAAAAATGATATTTAACATTTACACAGATTAAGTGTAATGTACACACCAAGTTAGATAATGTCATGAATGTCTATACTTTGGCTTAGTCACCTTGACAAGAAAGAACAGGATAAATG
>NC_025998.2:63368998-63445547 GCF_000442705.2 Elaeis guineensis
CATCCACTGTAGAAGTTCGGACGGAGTCTGGCTCTTGTAGGAGCTCGGATGAAATTCAAAAGGCGGTCGAGCACCGTAGAAACTTGGATGGAGTCTGGTTACTGTAGAAGTTCTGCTGCTGGAGAAGCTCGATCATTGACGAAGTTCGAAAGAAGTTTGGAGTAAAGTCGATCGTGGCTGGAAGAAGTCTGGAAGAGATTCGGAGGGTAGTCGATCACTGTAGAAAATTGATAGGTAGTGAAGCCCAGAGAGCTTTTGGAGCAATCTGGTAGATGAATGGAGGAGCTCATTATTGAAGAAATCTGGATGGCACGATACAAGTTCATCCATTGGAGGAATCTGGAGGACATTGTGGAAGGTCGACTACTGGGGGAGTTCGAATGGTATTATGGAAGTTCGGACAGTCGGGGGAGTTCAGAAAGATGCCGCACAAGGTCGGAAGCCGGAAGAGCCCTGGGAGGGTCGGCCTCTTACGAACTTCGGCTGGGGTTATTTTATACCTAACACCTCCTTTATCAATTAATTATAGTTCCAAGAACTTTGTTACAACACAGGAGTTCTAAGATGGATAATTTGTAATAAAAAAATTAAATAATTTTTATTAATAAAAATTTATATATAATTTATAAGAATGAGCACAATCGTCAACAGGTTGATGATTGACTTTGAGATATATTTTTCAATAACTTTTACTTGGATTAAAGCCAATCGGTATAGTATCGTATATCCATCTTTGACTTGTGATCATCAAACTTTTTGATTTTCAGAGCTTTAATAAATGAGTCAATCAGATTTTTCTTTCTATCGATCTTCTGAAGGTCGACATCACCTTGATCCACAATCTCTTGGATAAGGTGATAGCGGTGTGAATATGCTTGATGTGCTGATGGGACCTTGGCTCCTTGGCTTAAGCAATGGCTCCAGTATTATCGCAGAATAACAAAATAGGGCCATCAATGGAGGGTGTCACTCCGAGCTCATCGATGAACTTCCATAACTATACAGCTTTCTTTACAGCATTGGATGTCGCAATATACTCTGCTTCGCAAACAGAGTCAGCTACAGTATACTGCTTAAAACTTTTTCAATAGATCGCTCCATTATTTAGGATAAAAATATAACCCGACATACTCTTGCTATCGTCATGGTCTGACTGAAAGCTAGAGTCGATGAACCCCATTAGTTTCAAGTCAGTTTCACCATACACAAACCACTGGTCCTTAGTATTTATCAAATACTTAAGAATGGTCTTTAAGACCTTCTAGTGATTCTTTTCTGGATCAGATTGATATCTACTCACTACCCCTAGTGAGTATGCCACGTCTGATCTTATACATATCATGACATACATAATAGAACCCATTGTCGAAGCATATAAAACTCTACTCATACGCTCTCTCTCTTGAGGAGTTATCGGATAATCTTTCTTCGAAAGAAAAATTCTATGGCCTATCAGAAGATAGCCTTTCTTGAAATTCTCTATGATGAATCATTTCAGCATGGTATCTATGTACATAGATTGAGAAAGCCCGAGCAGCCTCTGAAGGAATCAGATCTAGGGTTTCAGGGTTAGATCTTGAAACTTTTTCAAGATCAGATAGCGGAAGACTAAAATAAATCAAAATTTATTTTTTAAAATCAGAAAATCTCTAGATATAAGATTCTATTACATGATTATTATATAGTATTAAATCAGAAATTAAAATATATAGAGCATGAACTACATGTTGATCATATCAACATGTTTCTATACTACATCTAATGTATGTATTAAACAATAGATCAGATCTATTACCTTGCAAGTTAGACGTTCTAACCTTATTGATCTAGGCTTGAGGATGATGTTGCAAACCAGACATACGTTCGATCTCTAGGAGTCATCCACACGAGCCCACGAATCTCGACCAGAAGTCCTACTTCAGGAAATCAGCACAGTATGCTAGTACTGCGCTGATCCTTCTTCGATGGTTGATCAGGTGCCTCCTTCTTCTTGATTTGGGCTCTTCCAAAGATGAGAAGTAGGAGGAGGAGTTTTAGATCTGAGATGCTCTCAGAAAACTCAAGATGGAGGAAGGAAAGAGATGAAACTAACAATCCTAGAAGAAGACCCTCTTCTTCTTCTTCTCTTTACTCTCTTCTAGACATCCTATCTTGTGTCTATTATATCTCCACGACCCAAAGATCTTTCTCTCTAATTTTTGGATGCCCTAAAGTTTTCTCAAATCTCTATTTTTTTAAAAAAATTCATGAAAAGACTCAATTTATAGAGAGAGATATGATGGAGTCCTTGTCTAGGTCAAATACCTAGTCAAGGCTTATCTAAACATGGCAAGAAAAGGGATGCCCAACTCTTGCGCGCCTCCTCCTTATTTTCGTACATGGACCAGCAACAAAGGGTGCACAATGTGTGTCCTAAAAATTACAAAAATCTCAAAAAAAATTTAAGTAAATTCGATGCAAAAAAAAAATGGATTTTTAAAACTCTATCTCATAAAATTTGAAATCCAAATTTATTCCTACTTTGATTTGATCCTGAAGGAACCAGATCTAGGATTTCAGGGTTAGATCTTGAAACTTTTTCAAGATCAGACAGTGGAAGACTAAAATAAATTAAAATTTATTTTTTAAAATTAGAGAATCCTTAGATCTAAGATTCTATTACATGATTATTACATAGCATTAAATCAAAAATTAAAATATATAGAGCATGAACTACATGTTGATCATATCAACATGTTTCTATACTATATTTAATGTATGTATTAAACAATAGATCAGATCTATTACCTTGCAAGTTAGATGTTCTAACCTTGCTGATCTGGGCTTGAGGATGATGTTGTGAGCTGCATACGTATCCGGCCTCTAGGAGTCATCCACACGAGCCCACGAATCTCGATCAGAAGTCTTGCTCCAGGAAATCAGCACAGTATGCTAGTATTGCGCTGATGCTTCTTCGATGGTTGATCAGGTGCCTCTTTCTTTTTGATTTGGACTCTTATAAAGATGAGAAGTAAGAGGAGGAGTTTCAAATCTGATACACTCTCAAGAAACTCAATATGGAGGAAGGAAAGAGATGAAACTAACAACCCTAGAAGAAGACCCTCTTCTTCTTCTCTTTACTCTCTTCTAGACACCCTATCTTGTGTCTATTATATCTCCACGACCCAAAGGTCTTTGTCTTTTATATTTGGATGTATCAAAGGTCTATCAAGTCTTTATAATCTATAAAAATTTTATAAAGAAACTCATTTTATAGAGAGAGATATGATAGAGTCTTTATCTAGGTCAAATACCTAGTCAAGGCTTATCCAAACATGGCAAGATAAGGGGTGCCCAACTCTTGGGCACCTCCTCCTTATTTTTATGCATGGACCACTAGAAAAGGGTTCACAATATATTCCCTAAAAGTCACAAAAATCTCAAAAAAAATTTGGATAAATTTGGTGCAAAAAAGAAAGAGTTTTGGATTTCTAAAACTCTATCTCATAGAATTTGAAATCCAAACTTATTCCTAATTTGATTTGATCCACAACCACTTTCCATGTATGAAAGAAGAGAGAAAATATTTTGGATGTGGGAAAGACCTAGGAGAGGACTTTTATCACACAAAATAAGAGGGGATTGGCATGGAATAAGAGAGAGGGCGTGGGGGGGCTTATGTAGTGCAAGGTGGAATCCTAGTCTCACTAGGATTCTATCTTATGACTTGTTTTAATTTGGTTTCTCAAACTAAATCAAACCAAAATTAGATCAACCAAATTAAAATTGGTCTTAACCCAATTAAGAACCTAAGTTAATCAAATTAAATTAGATTTAAATCTGATTTAATTTTTTAATCAAATTAGAAATTAGGTTGACCCAAGTCTTAATTGAACTAGGACTAGTTTTTTCCTTGCACTTGGCTTATCCAATAAACCAATCAGATTTGATCAAATCAAGCTCAAACTAAATCTAATTAAATCATATTCAATTAAAAATAATCTCAGCCCATTGGTTTAATCATATTAAGCCAATTAGTAATCAAATTGCTAATCGATCCTCCTGCAACACTTGCACTAGGTTAAAAGTCAATCGTATTGATCATTTAATCCTAGAACGATTCTTAATCATTGATAAACCATCCGATCGGATCATGAACTCTAATATGTGTGACCTCATAGGTCTGAAATAAATTTTTATACTTATTGAAGTGACCATCTAGCAATGGTACCCAACGACCGGATAGGTCAAATGTGTAGAACAATATCCTTAGAACCCATGCGGATATAGTTTCTATATAATTCATCCCCTTGACCAAAATGATCATAGGACACCTCAGAGTTTAACTGTCAACTCTGATCAGGTTGTCCACATTGTATTTCAAAATATCAAATCTATCTGATGGATTGTCTTGGACAAGGTTTGCTAAAATGAAATACAGTGACCCATTCTTATCCAACTCTTGGAGTGATCAATCCCATCTCGATCACACTCTGACTTTGCAAGTACTTGACTTTGTCCAAAAGCCTTTCGTCACTGAATTAGAAATTCAGTTAGTCTAGTACCAAAGCATAGTGAGTTTTTTGCAAGTAACTGAGGTGATCTCAGATCTAAGGGACACTTATACCTATATCCCATCAGAGACATTCTCGACAGCAGAATGCTCTAGAGTTGGTCACGTTCCATGATGATGTATCCTTACATCTCATCTGTATGCCATACCAGTATCTCCACACTTCTTGGTTAAGAGGACAACCAACCCATATGGCCTACAGCGACCTATGCTCGATGAAAGCTGTCATCCTTATTAACGGCCTATCATTTGATCGTGAACAGTTTTAAGGACTAATCGATAAATCCTCTTTTTATCAAATTTAAATAGTCCTAAGGATTTCATCATAACAATGGAGTTCATTAGAAGGTAAAAGCTTATGATAAAAATATCAAATATATTTTATTTATTAACAAATCAATTACAATACTTAGTTGCTCAACCGTCAACAGCTTGACGATTATCTTTTGAGACATATTTTCCAACAAATCCACAACCACTTTCCATGTATGAAAGAAGAGAGAAAATCTTTTGGATGTGGGAAAGATCTGGGAGAGGGCTTTTGTTGCACAAAATAAGAGGGGATTGGCATGTAATAAGAGAGAGGGCGTGAGGGGGCTTATGTGGTGCAAGGTGGAATTTTAGTCTTACTAGGATTCTATCTTATGACTTATTTTAATTTAGTTCTCAAACCAAATCAAACCAAAATTAGATCAACCCAGTTAAAATAGGTCTTAACCCAATTAAGAATCTAATTTAATCAGATTAAATTATATTTAAATCTAATTTAATTTTCTAATCAAATTAGAAATTAGGTTGACCCAAGTTTTAATTGAACTAGGACTAGTTTTTTTCTTGCACTTGGCTTATCCAATAAATCAATTGGACTTGATCCAATCAAGTCCAAACTAAATCTAATTAAATCATATTCAATTAGACTTAATCTCAGCCCATTGGCTTAATCAAATAAAGCCAATTAGCAATCAAATTGCTAATCGATCCTTCTACAACACTTGCACTAGGTTAAATATCAATCGTATTGATCATTTAACTCTAGAATGATTCTTAATCGTTGATCAACCATCCGATCGGATTATGAACTCTAATGTGTGTGACCTCATAGGTTCAAACCTAAGCTGGTAGCACAGGAATAAATTTTTGTACCAATCAAAGTGACCATCTAGCAATGATACCCGACGATCGGATAGGTTGAATGTGTAGAACAACATCCTTAGAACCCATGCGGATATAGTTTCCATATAATTCATCTCCTTGACCAAAATGATCATAGGATACCTCAGAGTTCAACTGTCAACTCTGATCAAGTTGTCCACATTGTGTTTCAAAATATCAAATCCATCTGATGGATTACCCTGGTCAAGATTTTGCTAAATTGAAATACAGTGACTCATTCTTCTCCAACTCTTGGAGTGGTCAATCCCATCTCGATCATACTCTGACTTCGCAAGTACTTGACTATGCCCAGAAGTCTTTCGGCATTGAATTAAAAATTCAGTTAGTCCAGTACCAAAGCACAGTGAGTTGCTTGCAAGTCACTGAGGTGATCTCAGGTCTAAGGCACACTTATACCTATATCCCATCAAAGACATTCTCGACTGCAGAATGCTCTGGAGTTGGTCATGTTCAATGATGATGTACCCTTACATCTCATCTGTATGCCATATCAGTGTCTCCACACTCCTTGGTTATGAGGACAACCGACTCATATGGCCTACAGCGATCTATGCTTAATAGAAGCTGTCATCCTTATTAACAGTCTATCATTTGATCGTGAATAATTTTAAGGACTAATCGATAAATCTTCTCTTTATCAAATCTTAATAGTCCTAAGGACTTTATCATAACAATGAAGTTCATTAGAAGATGAATGCTTATGATGAAAATACTAAATATATTTTATTTATTAACAAATCAATTACCATACAAGATTTCTCAACCATCAACAAGCTGACGATTGATTTTTGGGACACATTTCCCAATAACCTCTTAGATCTATCCCTATAGATCTTCATCCCTAAGATGTAGGCTGCTTTTCATAAATCTTTCATAGAGAATTATGATGACAACCACACTTTTATTTTCTATAATGCAGGGACATCATTCTCGATTAAGAGAATGTCATCCACATGTAACACAAGAAATACAATTATTGAATCATTAGCCTACTTACATATGTAGAGTTTCTCTCCATTCCTAATGAAGCCATACATTCTGATTACCTTATCAAAATATATATTCCAACTTTGAGATGCTTGCTTCAATCTATAAATGGATCTCTGAAGCTTGCACACCTTGGACTCGTCTGTGGATGTGAATCTTTCAGGTTGTTGAAGGGAAGGAAAACTGTTTCTTTTTGTATGATCCAGATTGCATTTAAAAATTTTTCTATCAATCTACATGAATAAAGATCAAATTCTTACCTGATTAGTAGTAAAATCAAAGGTCAAATCTCAAATAATCTGAATTAAACCTTCACGAAGGTCTGAAAGTACAGATCCTCTACTTCACATGCATGCCAGACGCCATAGGAAAGCAGGATGAACTCCAATCTTCACAATCCAATCAAATGAGGGAGGAGAAGTGCTGGTGTGACACTTCACACCAGTATGGAGGATGCTCAAAAAGTGCCCCACACCAAGGAGAAAGGGGCAGCACCAAGGGGAGATGCCAAGGATGAGAAGAAGGGACCTCTCTCTCTTCTCACGCCTCTTTCTCTCTTTCTCTTCTCTCAATTGATTTGTTTGCTATTTTGCTTTGCATCCATAGGTAGAGACCCTATCTTTTTATAGATGAATCTCATGATCCAATAAGTATAGAACTCCTAACTCATATTTGATTTGAATCAGTCTAATACTCATGAAAAAGAGATTCCTACATGAGATAGAATTGCCATCACTTATGACAACCACTTTGCATCCAATCCCTCACCCACAAGGGATGCCCCAAAATGAGCAAAGCTCCAGATGTTGGTCAGCCCATAAGAGAGAGAAATCTCAATGCAAAAAGAATTTTTCATATCTCATCCAAAATGGGTTCAATTCGAATCTAATTCGAAGTTGGTTCGAAATAATTTTGAAAGACTGTCAATCCCAAACTCTTTAGGATTTTTGTATCAAGTCTAACTTAGATTTTGGATCTAATTAAGCCTAATTATTTTAAATCTAATCTAAAATTAATTAATATTTAAATTTAATCTTTCATATGCTCCATAGATCGTAGATCAAAAACTGTTCATCCCCAAAATCGAACCTAAACCTCATGTGCAGTGCTAGCTAGACATAATCAACTCTTCAATCCCATTTAATCCATAACTTAATTTTCAATAAAGTTTGCTTATATATTCAATCAAGTAAGTATTTTCAAATTGGATATATAAATATAGCCTAATTCCTTTCTACTTTGTCTGACTTATGTGCGTGACTCCATAGGTTCAAATACTAAGTCGATAGCACAGAAATCAATTTTTACACTAATCGAGATACCATCTAGTAATGATTTCTGACATTCAGATAAGTCAAATTATCATAAAAAAATATTTTAGAATCCATACACATAGTTATCGCATAATTCATCCTTTTAATCCTGAATGCTTTAGAATGGTCTCAAGTTAACTATCAATCAAGATTGCTTCATCCACATTGTATTTCAACCATTGAAATCTATCTCATGGATTGTCCTAGTCAAGACTTTGCTAAACTAAAATATAGTGACACATCAACTCCAATAATTTGGAAGAGTCAATCCCATCTTGATCCACACAGAGACTTCATAAGTACTTGACTGTATCCAGTAGTCTTCCATCACTGCATTAAAAATTCAGATAGTCTGGCACCAAAGCGTAGTGAGTTGTTTGTAAGTTACTATGGTGATCTCAGGTCTGAAGGATATTTGTACCCATGTACTTCACAAAAAGCTTATGATAGCAGAATACTCAGCAGATGAGTTATTTATTCAATGATGTACTTCTATATCTCACCTATATACCATACCAGTATCACCAAACTCCTTAGTTAAGAGAATAACTAACCCATATGGCACACAATGATCTCCACTCGATAAACATCATCATCCTGTAATGATGTATCATTTGATCGCGAATATATTTAAGAACTATACGATAAATCCTCTCTTTAGTATACACTAACATAGTTCTAAAGACTTCATCATAGCATAAGAGTTCAAAAAAGATGTAACTTTATGATAAAAAATATCAAAATAACTATTATTCATTAATCAATAACTTATATACAAAGAGAAACTCAATCGTCACATGATTGATTTTAGGACACAATTTCCAACAACTCCCACTTAGACTAAAGTCAATCGGAGCAGTATCTTATGCCCATCTTTCATTTGAAGTCATCGAACTCTTTGATCCTGAGAGCTTTAGTGAAGGGGTCGGATAAGTTCTCCTTTTTGTTGATCTTCTGAAGCTCGAAGTCGTCTCGGTTCACGATCTCTTGCACCAGATGATAGCGACACAGAATATGTTGCAGCGTCCGATGCAGTATTGTATTTTGCTTTGTATATAGAATCGGCCACAGTATGTTGGTTGAAACTCTTCTAGTAAATAGCTCTTTCATTCAGAGTAAATATGTAGCCCGACATGTTTCTACTGTTATCACAATCTAACTGAAAATTGAAATCAGTATATCCCATAAGTTTCAGATCAGTGTCTTCATAAATAAGCTATTAGTCTTTAGTATTTCTCAAATACTTAAAAATTGCTTTCACAATCTTTCAATGCTTTTCATCTGGATCAGATTGGTACCTACTCACTACTCCTAGTGAATAGATCCCACTATCGAAGCATATAGTATTCTGTTCATACACTTTCTCCCCTCAAAAGTTCTCAAACAATCCTTCTTGAAAAGAGTAATTTCATGGCCTATCGAAAGATAGTCTTTCTTGAAATTATCCATATTGAACCACTTCAATAAGATGTCAATGTACATGGGTTGAGACAATCCAAGCAATCTTCTAGATCTATCCCTATAGATCTTCATCCCTAGGATGTAAGATGTTTCTCCCAAGTCCTTTATGAAGAACTGTGATGATAACCACAGCTTCACACTCTGTAAAGTTGGGATGCCATTTTTTAGTAATAGTATGTCATCCATATACAGGATAAGGAAGATGACTACAGAATCAAAAGTTCACTTGTAGATGTAAGACTCTTCTCTGTTTCTAATAAAGCGATACATTTTGATTATCTTATCAAAATGTATGTTCCAACTTCTAAATGCCTGCTTAAGTCCATAAATAGATCTGTTTAGCTTGCACACTTTCAACTTACCTGTGGATATAAATCCTTCAAGTTGTATCATATATACCTCTTTTTGTAGCTCTCCATTAAAGAAAGTGGTTTTGACATCCATCTACCAGATCTCAAAATCTAAGTGTGCAGCGATAGCAACCATAATCTGGATGGACTTGAGTATTTTCACAAGAGAGAATGTCTCATCATAGTCAATACCATAATATTGACGATAATCCTTGGCAACTAAATAGACTTTATAGATCTCTATCTTTCCATCTGCTTTTCTTTTTCTCTTAAAAATCCATTTACATCTTATGGATTTTATCCCTTCGGGTGGATCAACTAGTGTCCACACACTATTGATCTCCATGGACTCCATCTCAAACTTCATGGCCTCAAGCCATTTTTGAGAGTCGGGCCTTTGCATAGCCTTCATATAGGTGATTAGATCCTCATCATTCTTATCAAGTTCAATGGGATCACTGTCCTGGATCAAGAAACCATAGTATTTGTCAGTTGATGCGGTACTTTATCGGTTCTCCTTAATGGCATCTCTACTGGCTCTAGATTTGATTCACCAATCAAATCCAATTCTGTGTGTGTCGATTCTTCTACCTCATGAACTTCATCAAGTTTGATTTTTAGGCATTAACTTCTTTATTAAGAAACTTCTTTTTCAAAAAGATTGTCCGACTACTGACAAATACTTTTTGTTCTGCAGTGAGATAGAAGTAGTATGCTTTAGTTTTCTTTGGGTATCCTATGAACAAGCATCAATCAAACTTAGGTCCAAGCTTATCCATCTTTAAATGCTTGACATAAGCTGGATACCTCTAGATCCTAAGGTATGAGAGCACCGGCTTACGTCTAGTCCATATCTCATATAGAATTTTATCGACGGACTTGCTCGACACCTTATTTAAAATATAGCAGGCAATTTTTAGAGCATATCTCCAAAAGAAGATTGACAGACTCACAAAGTCCATCATAGATCGGACCATATCTAACAAGATTTGATTCCTCCTCTTAGACATCCCATTATGTTGTGCTGTTCCAAGAGGGATCCATTGTGAGAGAATCTTATTCTCTTCTAGATATGTCAGGAACTCATTGGTGAGGTATTCGCCACCTCGATCTGACTGAAAAATCTTAATACTCTTTTCAGTCTATTTTTTTACTTCAGCACGAAATTGTTTGAATATTTCAAATAATTCTGACATGCTTCATAAAATAGACATACCCATACCTTGATAGATCGTCTATAAACAGAATGAACTAGAAGTATCCTCCTCTGGCACTTATGTTCATAGGTCTGCATACATTAGTATGTATCACATCTAGGACATCACTAGCTCTTTCACTTTTTTTCTTAAAAGGTGACTTAGTCATCTTACCAAGTGGATAGAATTTGCGGGTAGGTAATGATTCACAATCAACTATCTCATGGATATATTTCTTGATCAATCTATCAATCTTATTCTTGTTTATATGACTAAGCCTACAATGCCAAAGATAAGATTCACTGACATTATCTAATTTAAGATATTTACTGGTGTGTACATTATACTAACAAGCCGTAATATTATGTATATGCCATGTTTCAATTATCCATGCATAATTACAGTATCATTCATAATGATATCACAAAAACCAACTTTTATTATAAACTGGTAACCAAATTTGGCCAAAAGATCTACAGAGATGACATTCATCATAAAGGAGGGACAATAATGACAATCATCAAACATGACACTACTGGACTTGAAGACAAGCTGCAAAGTTTTTAAGGCCAGAACTGGAACAAGACTTCTATCTCCAACGTTAAGGAATCACTCACCCTCTTGAAACTTTCTACTTACCTGTAGTCCCTACAACGAATTGCATATATTAATAGTGTGGAAAATTCAGTGCAGGGGTAAAATGATAATTTTAAATTTTTTTCAAAATTATGATTTTACAGTAGAAAAATATTAATTAATCTAATTAATTAATATGAATTTATCCTACACTAGGATCTAAATATGATATATAGCATGCATGCATTTAAATTTAAAATTCAAATTCGAACAGTAAACACTTTACTGTAATGTGTTCAGAACACAATACCTTTGTGCGGATAGTAGATCGTTGTAATCTGATCACCATCGGAAGAGTCTGATCATCGTGATGCAGCCACACAGCATGTCTGGCCTCTGTGGATCGTCCACATGAAGCTCCTGATCTGATCGACTCCTCACGAGTGCTAGCTCGTTGTAGAGCCCTTTCGATGGTGGATGCTGATCGAACTCCTTCAATCGATGTCTGTCGATTCTTTGGATGCTCTGGATCATCAATAGACATGCTTGAGAGGATGTTGAAGATCTCCCTGAGATTTTATGGGCTCACGACACTCGTAGCTCACTTTCTCACTTTTCGAACCCCAGGCTAAAACTCTAGGGAACTCACCGGAAACCTTGCACCCACTTTTCTTTCTTTTTCTCTTGGAAGGATATGGACTTCCTTCTCACGCACAAGACTTCTCACGCCCCAGAATTCTTCTTCAAAAATTTTCTTCTTACACGCCCCACTCTTCTCCTCCTTCTATAACAACGTCAAACGTCTTATCCAAAAGAAAGGATAAAGATGAGTAATTGCACATTTGAATTCAAATCAAATTTTGAATTCAAATGGACACCAACTCATCCCTTATCCACTAAAGGCATGAGGCGTGGCCTAAATTATGCATGGAGTGATTTCATGAGAAACTTTTTCTCATGTAATAAATGGAGCGTAAAAAAAAGGATAAGGTACAAAGATTGATTGCCCATTCAAATTCAAACTTTATTTTGAATTTGAATGGCCAACCAATCATCCTTATCCATTCATTTGGCATATTAAAGTGGAGCGTGGAGAGGGCTTGGCATGAGAAAAAAATTCATGAGAAGTTTCTTCTCATGAATTCAAATGGGTGCAATGGAAGTGAGGTGGCGCATGGAGATTGGGTCAAGGTGGTTTAATTATTTAAACCAACCTAATTGAACCAAATAAGTTAGGTCCAATTAGACTAATCTAAACCCAACTTAATTAGGCTTAATTAGGTACAATAAAATCCTAATCAAATCAAAAATTGACTAAGCCCAACCCCTGATCAAATCAGGGACCAAACCATCTCGACGATTAGGTCAACTCTTAACCTAATCGGGTCAAACCCAACTGAATCTAATTCAATTGGACTTGATCCAAAAATAATTACTCAATCAAATTGAGTTAATTAGTGATTAAATCACTAATTAAACCTCTTATAAATACTGAGTCCAAATTCGATGGGCAATCGGACATCAGAATTCATCGATATGTAACCCTGATCGAAAAGTCCCAACCAGTGGGACTCTTGACCCCGGTATCCATAATGTGTGGAACTCATGATCAGAGAATCCTGATTCTCGATCATTGAGTCCCAAATATGTAGGATTCTACACCAGCCATCAGATCAGATAGGAACCTCTAATGTGTGTGACCCCGCAGGTTCGAACCTAAGCCGGTAGCACAGGAATCAATTTTTGTACTAATCGAAGTGACCATCTAGCAATGATATCCGACATCCGGATAGGTCGAATGGTCACAATCGTAACACTTAGAACCTACATGAATATGGTTACTGTATAATTCATCCTTTTGACCTCAGTGTTTAGGATGTCTTAGGGTTAAACTGTCAACCCTGATTAGATCATCCGAATCGTGCTCAACTCAAACAGTCCTGTGACTCCTCACAAAGACTACCCTGGCCAAAGTTTTGTTAAATTGAAACACGACTGTACACAGCTCCTAAACTGGAGTGGTCAATCCCATCTTGACACATGCACCGACAAGTCAAGTACTTGACTATACCCAGCAGCCTTCCATCACTGAATTAGAAATTTAGGTAGTCCAGTGCCTAAGTGCAGTGAGTTGCTTGCAAGTCACCGTGGCAGTCTCAGGTCGGAGGGATATTAATACGCATATTTCATCGGAGCAAATCTTGACAGTAGAAATAGCTCCGGAGTCGGTCACGTTCAGTGCGGATGTACCCTTATATCTCACCTGTATGCCATACCAGTGTCTCCACACTCATTGGTTAAGAGGACAACCAACCTATATGGCACACAATGATCTATGCTTGATAAACATTATCGTCCTTGGTAACAACGTATCATTTGGTCGCGAATAGATTTAAGGACTAAATGACAAATCCTCCTTTGTCGAGTCTAAATAGTCCTAAGGACTTCACCACAACATAGGAGTTCATTAGAAGATAAAATATTTTGTGATGAAAAAATGCCAAAATAATTTTTATTAATTCATAATTCATGTACAAATACAAAAATGAGCACAACCGTCAACAGGCTGACGATTGACTTTGGGATACTATTCCCAACAATCTCCCACTTGGCCTAAAGCCAATCGATGTAGTATCTAATACCCATCTTCGACTTGTAGTCATCGAACTCCTTCACCGCAATGGCTTTAGTGAATAGATCGGCCAGGTTCTCCTTTCTGTTGATCTTCTGAAGGTCGACGTCATCTCGATCCATAATTTTTCGAATGAGATGGTAGCGGCGCAGAATATGCTTCGTCCGCTGGTGTGCCTTGGGTTCCTTCACCTGGGCAATGGCTCCAGAGCTGTCACAGTAAAGTAGAACTGGACCAACAAGGGAGGGTGCTACTCTGAGCTCGGTAATGAATTTTCTCAGCCACACCGCTTCTTTGGCAGCATCTGATGTAGCGACATACTCTGCCTCGCAAACTGAATAAGCCACTGTGTGTTGCTTGGAACTCTTCCAGTAGATAGCCCCACCATTAAGGGTAAAAATAAATCCTGACACACTTTTGCTGTCATCGTGATCAGACTGGAAACTAGAGTCTGTAAACCCTATAAGTCTCAAGTTTGATTCACCATAAACAAGCCACTGATCCTTAGTATTTCTTAAATACTTCAGGATAGTTTTAACAACCTTCCAGTGATTCTCCTCTGGATCAGATTGGTATCTACTCATTACCCCTAGTGAGTATGCCACATCTGATCGTGTACATGTCATGGCGTACATGATAGATCCCATTGTCGAAGCATATGGAATCCTACCCATACACTCTCTCTCTTGAGGTGTTGTCGGACAATCCCTCTTCGAGAGAAAAATTCCATGGCCTATCGGTAGATAGCCTTTCTTGGAATTCTCCATGCTGAACCTCTTCAGCATAGTATCTATGTACGTAGACTGGGATAAATCAAGCAACCTTTTAGATCTATCCTTATAGATCCTCATCCCTAAGATGTAGGAAGCTTCTCCCAAATCTTTTATGGAGAACTGTGACGACAGCCAAATCTTTATTCCCTGTAATGTAGGGACATCATTTCCGATTAAGAGAATATCATCCACATACAATACAAGAAATACCACTACTGGACCACTAGCCCACTTATAAATGCAGGGCTCTTCTCCGTTCTTAACGAAGCCATACATCTTGATCGTCCTATCAAAATGTATGTTCCAACTTCGGAATGCCTGCTTAAGTCCATAAATGGATCTCTGTAGTCTGCACACCTTAGACTCATCAGTGGATGTGAATCCTTCAGGTTGTATCATATACACCTCTTCATCCAGCTCTCCATTTAGGAAAGCTATCTTCACATCCATCTGTCAGATTTCATAGTCCAGATGGGTAGCTATCGCAAGCATAATCTGAATGGATTTGAGTATTGCCACAGGAGAAAATATCTCGTCATAGTCTATACCATAACGTTGACGATATCCCTTGGTAACCAAACAGGCTTTATAGGTTTCCACCTTTCCGTCTGCACCCCTCTTCCTCTTGAAGACCCAGTTACACCCTATGGATTTTACTCCTTCGGGTGGGTCAACTAATGTCCACACATCATTGACCTTCATGGACTCCATTTCAGATTTCATGGCCTCTAGCCATTTCTCAGAGTCGAGTCTCTGCATTGCATCCATGTAGGTGATCGGATCCTCATCATTTTCATCAAGCTCGATAGGATCATCATCCCGGATCAAGAAACTATAGTATCTATCCGGTTGATGTGGTACTCTACCAGATCGCCTTATGGGTGCTTGAATAATGGGCTCCGGATCTGATCTAATAAAATCTGATTCAGGTTTAGCAACTTGTGTCGGTTTTTCCACCTGTCGAACTTCGTCAAGTTCGACCTTAGAGGCAACAGTCCCTTCACCAAGGAACTCTTTTTCCAAAAAGATTGCCTTAAGATTGACAAACACCTTTTGCTCATCAGTCAGGTAGAAATAATATCCTTTGGTCTCTTTTGGGTATCCTATAAAATTACACTTGTCAGACCTAGGTCCCAGCTTGTCCGTAATTAAACATTTAAAATAAGCCGGATACCCCCAAATCCTAAGGTGCGAGAGTACTGGCTTACGTCCTATCCATATCTCATATGGCATTTTGGTTACAGACTTACTCGAAACTCTATTTAGAAGGTAATAAGCTGATTCGAGCGTATATCCCCAGAGGGGATCGGCAGACCAGCAAACCCCATCATGGATCGAACCATGTCCAACAAAGTTCGATTCCTCCTTTCAGATACACCATTATGTTGTGGTGTTCCAGGAGGAGTCCACTGAGAGAGAATCCTATTCTCCCCAAGATATGTCAGAAAATCATTGAAAAGGTATTCACCTCCTCGATCAGATCGAAGAGTTTTAATACACTTTTCAGTTTGTTTTTCTACCTCATTTCAGAATGGTTTGAACATTTCAAATGACTCCGACTTATGCTTTCCTAAATAGATATACCCATACCTCGATAGGTCGTCTGTGAAGGTTATGAAGTAGAAATATCTATCTCTTACACTTGAGCTCATGGGTCTACATACATCAGAATGTACCAGACCCAAGAGTTCACTGGCTCACTCACCTTTTCCAGTAAAAGGTGATTTGGTCATTTTACCAAGAAGACAGGACTCACAGGTTGGAAGTGATTCACAATCACCTACTTCAAGAATTTCTTCTAGAGCCAACCTGTTTATCCTGTTCTTATTGATATGACCTAGCCTACAGTGCCAAAGGTAGACTTCTGACACATTATCTATTTTAGGGTATTTACCGGAGGTTTGAACCACATTAACAGGTTGTGATAGAAAGTAAATTCCATTATTAAGTTGTCCAACAAACATTGTAACACCATTCAAAATGATATTGCAAATGTTTTCTTTTATTAAAAATTGATAACTGTACATGGCCAAAAGGCCTACAAAAATAATATTTAATAAAAAGATTGGACAATAGTGGCATTCACTCAGAATTACATTTCGAGAATTGATTACAAGGTTCATGATTCCTAATGCTAGAACTGGAACTTTACTTCCATCTCCAACATTCAGGAACCTCTCGCCTTCATCAAATCTCTTACTGACCTGCAGACCCTGCATCGAATTGTAAATATGATAAGGGCTTCCGGTATCCAATACCCAAGCAGTAGTATCACAAAAGAAAAAGTTGCAAGGTGTTATCATATAAGTACCTTGCTTCTTTTTTGGCCTGTTCGGGTCTAGTGAGGCAATGTATAGAAGACAGTTCCTCTTCTAGTGCCCCTGCTTCTTGCAAAAGAAGCACTCTGCCTGACTCTGGTCGGGCTTATGCTTCTTAGTCTGACCCTGTGCAGACGTCCCAACATGCAGCTACACCTTCTTATTCTTCTTCTTCTTGTTCTTCTTCTTCCCTTTCTTAAAAAGTCGACGACCAGAAGAAGACCCTCCCACAACATTCACCGACTCCTTATGGAGCTGGTGATCCTTCTCAAAGTTCTGCAGCAACCCCAACAAACCGTGGTAGTTCACTGCAGGCTTTGTCATCCGAAAATAAGTAAGGAAGGAGAGGAAGGACTTGGGCAATGAATTAAGGATCGCATCCTTACCGAGCTACTCATGCAGGGGAAAGCCCAGTTTAGTTAGGTGCTCAATCATTTCGATCATGTACAGTACATGATCAGTGACTGAGGCTCCATCCCTCATCCGAGCATTGAAAATGGCACAACTAGTTTTGTGCCTTTCAACATCGTCAGGTGTGCCAAAGGAGTCGTTCAACATTTGAAGCATCTCCTGTGGCTGGGCGTTCTCGAACCTGTGGCTGAACTCATCATTCATTGCCACCAGCATAATGCACCAAACGGTGGTGCGGTCGTTGAGCCACTTTTGATAAGTGTCTCGAACCGTCCCTCTAACATTCGGGGCTGCCTCCTCAGGTGCTGGATCCGTTACTACATAAAAGATCCACTCATGCTCCAAGATGATTTTTAATTTTCGATACCAGCTATCGAAATTAGGTCCCATAAGCTTGTCATTATCTAATAATGACCGGAGGGACAGGGTAGTGGCCATAGCTGCATAAAGGAAAATCAAACCTTATTAGTACATAAATTATAAATACTAAAGATTTGGACTTTAGTCTAAAGTTTCTCCCAGTATTTTTATGAACTGGTAGCCTCAACCTCCAATTTGAGGAATTACTTTAATTCCTTAGTGGGTACTAGAATCCACACAGACTACACATGAGTCGAACTTTAGTTGGTCAACCCATGTGCATCTATGGGTAGGTTCATAACCAGTTGTTTCTCTAAACAACTTCTAGTAATTGATTTTGCCCCAGAACCTAATCAGTAGGCTTTGGCCTCCACTGAAAAGATCTGGTTTGGTCCAACCATTAACATGATTTGATTTGATGAATCGGATCAATAAATGATCAAGCCCGACTTTGGCCGGCCAACCTGACCACCATCAGAAAGACTCAAACCAAATTATCATATTATGAATGATAATTCCATTAGTCAATAAGCACCAGGCCTTTGGGCCTCTAATGATTATTAAACTAATGGACTCATTATCACTCACTTAATGGGAGGCTATGACTTAGTTATCAATATAACTTAATCATTTTAGGGACCTAATAATTTTTGAAGATTTTATTAAAGGATAGATGAGAAAAAAAATATCCAGCCAATTTCAATCCTCCCACTGACTTCACCAAGTCAGTTTAAAAAAAAAAAAGATTTAATTAAAGCTGGCATTAGGAGCACCTAAATCAGTCAAACTGATTTACCTAATGACATGGGTGAGCCCTAATCACCAAGTGATCTAATCAAAACCTAATTCATCAGGTTGGCCAGGTAAGTGAGATCAGTGGTGGGGATAAGCCATTAACTCATCAGAGATTGAACCATTGCGAGTAGCTCCCACTTAAAAACCACTGGTCAAAATGCCAAACTTACCTTAGACACCAACCGGTTCATTAGTTTTAATTTGATCAACTTATTAAATAGGGTTCCACCGCGTAGCCATGAATTAAGTCCATCTTGGTCTAGTTAAAGACATGGACCCATTCAACTACAACTATTGGAGTTGAGTCTAGAGTATCCTTGACCTAATCTAATTCAACTTTTGATTAGATTTGACCAATTACTCTAATTTAGTCCATTTCTTTAAGCTAACCTTAGGTCTAACCCAATTATGGACCTAATCCATCTAACCCATTGACCCACAAGTTTATGCAATTGTCTTAGGTCTTAATTCACAATTCTAGACCTATTAGACAACACTTAATTCTTTTAATTAAGTATTTGGGTTGATGGGTCAGGGTTTGGCATTTCGAAAATAATTTTCAAATTTGAAAGGTTTTATTTTTTGTTCACCAAATATGTTGACTCATTTCACAAATAGATCAGCATATTTCATAAATAGCAATCCTATTGCTAATTACATAATAGAAAATAACTCAATCAAAATAAATTATGAATATTCTTTTAGATCTAATCTAACATATTCATGATAAATTTCATAATTGTACCTTTATAATTAATTTCTTTCGCTGCTTCATCTGCATGGGATTTAATTACAGCGGCACCCCACCGCCATAGGAGACCCCATCGAATGGGAGGAGAGGGCCTTTAAACCCTGCTTTTCTCCTATGACCGGACGGCCATGACAACCAACCCAATTCGATTACTTGCTACTTGGATCAAGTATATCTAAACATACCAATTTCAAAATTTAAATTTTAAATTTCAAATTTCAAATTTTAAATTTTGAATTTCAAATTTCAAACAAATTTCAAATTTCAAATTTTTGAATTTCAAATTTTGAATTTCAAATTTTGAATTTCAAATTTGAAATTTCAACCAAATTTCAAATTTCAAATTTCAAATTTTTGAATTTTAAATTTTGAATTTCAAATTTCAAAATTCAAATTTCAATTTTTGAATTTTAAATTTTTGAATTTTGGATTTCGAACAACTTTCAAAATTCAAATTTTAAATTTTGAATTTCAAATTTCAAATTTAAACTTTTAGATTACAACTTAATCTACGCATGCAAATATATATAATATATCTAAGAACAGGCTCTGATACTATTTGTTAGAAATTCAGTGCAGGATAAAATGATAATTTTAAAACTTTTTTAAAATTATGATTTTATAGTGAAAAAATATTAATTACTTTAATTAATTAATATGAATTTACCCTATACTAAGATCTAAATATGATATATAGCATGCATACATTTAAATTTGAAATTCAAATTCGAACAGTAAACACTTTACTGTAATGTGTTTAGAACACAATACCTTTGTGCAGGTAGTAGATCGCCACAATCTGATCACCATCGGGAGAGTCTAATCATCGTGATGTAGCTACATAGCGTGTCTGGCCTCTATGAATCATCCCCACGAAGCTCTCGGTCTGATCGACTCCTCACGAGTGCTAGCTCGTTGTAGAACCCTTTTGACGGTGGATGCTGATCGATCTCCTTCGATCGATGTCTGTCGATTTTTCAGACACTCTGAATCATCAATAGACGTGCTTGAGAGGATGTTGAAGATCTCTCTGAGATTTTGTGGGCTCACGACACTCGTAGCTCACTTTCTCACTTTCTGAACCCCAGGCTAAAACTCTAGGGAACTCACCGAAAACCTTGCACCCACTTTTCTTTCTTTTTCTCTTGGAAGGATATGGACTTTCTTCTCACGCACAAGACTTCTCACACCCCAAAATTCTTCTCCAAAAATCTTCTTCTTACACGCCCCACTCTTCTCCTCCTTCTATAACAACGTCAAATGTCTTATCCAAAAGAAAGGATAAAGATGAGTAATTGCACATTTGAATTCAAATCAAATTTTGAATTCAAATGGACACCAACTCATCCCTTATCCACTAAAGGTGTGAGGCATGGCTTAAATTATGCAAGGAGTGATTTCATGAGAAACCTTTTCTCATATAATAAATGGGGTGTAAAAAAAGGGATAAAGTGCAAAGATTGATTGCCCATTCAAATTCAAACTTTATTTTGAATTTGAATGGCCAACCAATCATCCTTATCCATTCATTTGGCACATTAAAGTGGGGCATGGAGAGGGCTTGGCATGAGGAAAAAATTCATGAGAAGTTTCTTCTCATGAATTCAAATGGGTGCAATGGAAGTGAGGTGGCGCATGGAGATTGGGTCAAGGTGGTTTAATTATTTAAACCAACCTAATTGAACCAAATAAGTTAGGTCCAATTAGACTAATTTAAATCTAACTTAATTAGGCTTAATTAAGCTCAATAAAATCTTAATCAAATAAAAAATTGACTAAGCCCAACCCCTGATCAAATCAGGGACCAAACTATCTCGACGATTAGGTCAACTCTTAACCTAATCGGGTCAAACCCAACTGAATCCAATTCAATTGGATTTGATTCAAAAATAATTACTCAATCAAATTGAGTTAATTAGTGATCAAATCACTAATTAAACCTCTCATAAATACTGAGTCCAAATTCGATGGGCAATCGGGCATCAGAATTCATCGATATGTAACCCTGATCGAAAAGTCCCAACCAGTGGGACTCTTGACCCCGGTATCCATAATGTGTGAAACTCATGATCAGAGAATTTTGATTCTCGATCATTGAGTCCCAAATATGTAGGATTCTACACCAGCCATTAGATCAGATAGGAACCTCTAATGTGTGTGACCCCGCAGGTTCGAACCTAAGTCGGTAGCACAGGAATCAATTTCTGTACTAATCGAAGTGACCATCTAGCAATGGTACCCGACATTCGGATAGGTTGAATGATCATAATTGCAATACTCAGAACCTACGTGAATATGGTTACTGTATAATTCATCCTTTTGACCTCTGTGTTTAGGATGTCTCAGGGTTAAACTGTCAACCTTGATTAGATCATCCGAATCGTGCTGAACTCAAACAGTCCTGTGACTCCTCACAAAGACTACCCTGGCTAAGATTTTGCTAAATTGAAATATGACTGTACACAGCTCCTAAACTAGAGTGGTCAATCTCATCTTGACACACGCACCGAAAAGTCAAGTACTTGACTACACCCAGTAGCCTTCCATCACTGAATTAGAAATTCAGGTAGTCCAGTGCCTAAGTGCAGTGAGTTGCTTGCAAGTCACTGTGGCGGTCTCAGGTCGGAGGGATATTAATATCCATATTCCATCGGAGCAAATCTTGACAGCAGAAATAGCTCCGGAGTCAGTCATGTTCAGTGCAGATGTACCCTTACATCTCACCTGTATGCCATACCAGTGTCTCCACACACATTGGTTAAGAGGACAACAAACCTATATGGCACACAACGACCTATGCTTGATAAACGTTGTCATCCTTGGTAACAACGTATCATTTGGATGCGAACAGATTTAAGGACTAAACGATAAATCCTCCTTTGTCAAGTCTAAATAGTCCTAAGGACTTCACCACAACATAGGAGTTCATTAGAAGATGAAATATTTTGTGATGAAAAAATATCAAAATAATTTTTATTAATTCATAATTCATGTACAAATACAAAAATGAGCACAACCGTCAACAGACTGACGATTGGCTTTGGGATACTATTCTCAACAAATAAGACTTTCAGCTTCCAATACCTAAGTAGTAGTATCACAAATAGAGAAATTACAAAGTGTTATCATATAAGTATCTTGCGAAACAATCGTGGCTTCTTTCTTTTATTTTTAGACCTATTTGGGTCAAGGATAGCTATATAAGCAGGATAATTCTTTTTTCAATGACCCAGCTTCTTGCAAAAAAAGCATTTTACCTGGCTCTTGTTAACTTTTGATGGTTTACTCTGCTTAAGATTGATGGCACAGGTTTCTGCACATTCTTCTTCTTTTTTCTCCTAGAGGATTAACACTCTGCAAATGAACCTCCCACTAAATTCACTGACTTCTTTTGGAGTTGATGATCCTTTTTGAAAGTTTGTGGTAACCCAAACTATTGCTTTTTGAATTGATTTTGATGATTACAAAGTATTTGAGGGGGTTACTAATGATTTTGGCTTGAAAAAAAAATTATTATTTTTCAGGAGTAAAATCGTAATTTCACCAAGTCCTAACTTAAAAGCCTCAAGAGCAAGAATAGAAGATTTGTGATCTTTTGGAGGTAATCTCAATATTTTTGGATGTATATTTTGAAAGAAAATTATATTTATAAAATTGAGTCGACCCCATGAGTTGACTTTGTCAAAAGGAGCTGAACAGCACGCTGATTTTTTGGCTGGCACACCCAATTGAGTCGACCCCATGAGTCGACTCCTATGCATGAGTCAATCCTATGAGTCAATCTCTGTTGCTATATATGCCAAAATTATAGAACAGTCATTTTTTATTCTGTGCCACAGAAGTCGACCCCATGAGTCGACTTATGTGCATGAGTCGACCCCTGCGACAAAAAAATTCCATAACGGCTAGTTTTTCAGCTCGTTTTGGCGCATTTAATGCTCATTTAATGATCTCCAATAGCTCTAAAACTACCCAGATTACTCTCCACCATCAAGTGAAGTTATAAAAGGCACTTCAAGGAGGGAATAAAATAGGTTTTGAAGAGGATTTCAAGTATTCAATTCAGCCCTACGCAAAAAGCTCTCTCAAATTTAAGAAGCTTTCATTTTCAAGTTCACCAACCCCTCAAGAGCTCATTCAAGCTTTGAACAACCTTGAGGAGAATCAAAAATTTTTTTTCATTATTGTGTAAAGTGTATTTAAAGCTTTATTTGCTCATTAAAAGAGCTACATTTATATTTCTGTGTGATTAACTATTATACTCTATTTTTGAGTTGATCTTTAGTTTTGGAAGGGTTTCAAAATATATAAAGGTTGATCCGAATCTTGAATCGGATTACATTGGGTTAGCTTATATCTGAGAAATAAATATTCTAGCTTGGGATAGCTAGAGTCGGAGATACCAATATTATATTCTTGTTGAATACGGTTTAGTGGATTTGAATTTTCAAGTAGGAGCTTGGGGAGTGGATGTAGGTGCAAGGTTGGTATCGAACCACTATAAATCTTGATTGTTTGTGGTGTACTTACTTATTTTCTATCTTATTTCTTTTTTCTTCTTACACTCTTGCATCTAATATCTTCACTTTGCTTAAATCACTCACTTCAACTAACTTGCCTTTTATTACTTAATCCTTGTGGTTCTAAATTAATTTTAAATTTTTAAAAACCCAATTTACCCTCCCTCTTGGGTTACATAGCTAGACAATAAGTGGTATCAGAGTTTGATGCTCTAGTTCTACTTTGATTTAACAATCAAAGAGCTAAAGATCTATGGCAACTCAAGTTGGTGCTTCACTAGCCGAGGGGCAGTCCATAAACTGACCTCTACTTTTCAATGGGTCAAATTATACCTATTGAAAAGCTCGGATGAAAATCTTTATTCAAGCACTTGACTATGATATGTGAAGTATCATAGTAAATGGATCACACACACCCACTAAAATAATTGATGGTATGAAATCAACCAAATTCGAAAAAGAATGGGATGAGGTTGATAAAAAAATAGCTCAACTTAATGCAAAAGTCATGAATATTTTATATTATGCTCTAGATGCTAATGAATTCAATTATATTTCAACATGCATGTCTACTAAGAAAATATGAGATAGATTAGAAGTAACTCATGAAGGAACTAATCCAGTGAAGGAATCAAAAATTAATATACTTGTGCATAAATATGAACTCTTTAAAATGGAGCATGATGAATCAATAACTGAAATATTTACTCATTTTACTGATATTATTAATGGTCTAAAAAGTCTTGGTAAGTCTTATTCTAACAGTGATCTCGTGAGAAAGATTCTTAGGTCTTTACCAAGGACTTGGGAGGCCAAAGTGACCACAATCTAAGAAGTCAAAGATCTGAATATCTTATCCTTGGAGGAGCTTCTAGGATCGCTAATGGCACACGAGCTAAGCATGAAATAACATCAAGAAGAAGATGTCAAAAAGAAGAGGACAATCACCCTCAAATCCACTGCTCAACTTGATGAGGACTCCAATGATACAGAAAATGAAGAGCAGGATGAAGAAGTGACCCTTATTAGTAGAAAGTTTAAGAAGTTTTTGAAGAAAAGAAGACAAGGAATGAAAAAGAGGCCACCTAAAAAAAGAGAACATAGCAAAGAGAAGGATAAGGAGCAATCCCTTATTTATTATGAATGTAAGAAGTCGGGACACTTTAAGTCTGAATGTCCACAACTTAAGAAGGATCCTAAGAAGTACAAGAAAAAGGCTATGATGGCTACATGGAGCGGAAGTGATGAGTCAAGCTCCGAAGAAGAAGATTCAAATGAACAAGCCAACTTGTGCCTTATGGCACATGAAAATGAGGTAAATACTGAAACTCCTAATGACTTTACCTTTGAAAAACTTCATGAAGTATTTTATGATCTAATTGATGAACTAAAGAAGTTAGGGGTAAAGAATAAAGAATTGAAATCAAAGAATCAATCTTTACTAAAATAAAATGAGATTATTTCAAATAAAAAATTAATCTTGTCTCAAAAAAATCTGAACTTAAAAAATGAGATTATCAAGTTAAAATCAATGGTTGAAAAGTTTGCTTTAAGTTCAAATAAACTTCAAATGATACTTGACAATTAAAAGGCCATTTATGATAAAGTCGGTCTTGGATATAACCCTTTAAAAAAACAAAAACTTTTAAAAAATATCTTTGTAAACTCATCATGCAATAAGTTTTCAAATATTACTTACTTCAAATGTGGTAAAGTAGGATACAAATCCTATATATATTTTTCTAGCAAATCTAAAAATTCTAATGTAAAGAAAATATGAGTTCCAAAAAGAACTATTGTGACTAACCAAAGAGGACCCAAGAAAATTTGGGTACCTAAAGTCAAAACTTAATTTTTGTATGTAGGTGTGTCTTGCATCCCAAAGAACAAATCAAAAATGATATCTTGATAGCGAGTGCTCAAGACACATGACTGATGATGAATCCCAATTTATCACACTTGATGCTAAAGATGGAGGGATGGTCACTTTTGGAAACAATGATAAAGGAAAGATCATCGGTATAGGTAACATTGGTATCACTCCCTCCAAGTATATTAAAAATATTTTATTAGTAGATGGTTTGAAACATAATCTATTAAGTATCAGTCAATTTTGTGATAAAGGATACAAAGTCATTTTTGAATCTTCATTGTGCATAGTAACCAGTCCTATTGATAAAGGTATTAAATTTGTTGAGCATAGACATGGTAATGTTTATATAGTAGATTTGAATGATCATTTCAAAATAAATATGCAATGCCTAGTAGCCTTGAATGCCAAAATTAATGAGACTAGTTGACTTTGGCATCGTAGGTGTTGGTGCAGAATTCCACTGATGCTGGAGAAGCTTGAGTCGAGAGGATCACGACCGCCATCGGGACCTGCAAAGAAAGTCTAAATCGGAGTTGGGGGTGCTCTGGCAAGATCCTCCGATGCTCAACTTAGTACTCTACCTCAACAGAAATGGGGCACTCGAATGAGATTTTAGCAGAGTTTTGAGATAGTATTTAGAGCTTAGAGGAGAACGTATCTGGGGGGTCTCTTTTATAGATGGAAGAGCGTAACCGATTGACAGCGACATCTGTAACTGCCTGGTAGTGGGTCGTTCGGGGCCCTGTGGAGTTTGTTATGGAGAGTAGTGGTATCCATTGTCGCGACTTGCCGAAGAGTGGTGGGACCACGTGGAGTTTGTTACAGAGAGTGGAGTGGTGTCCGTTGTCGTGACTTGCTGGGGAGTTCGGGTCAGACGGCTGAAGCTCAGTTGGGACATCTGGTGGAGCGAAATAGCTCTCTATCTCAGCAATCTAAGAGAAGCTCAGATATTTTCGAGGTTGCTAATGGGTTAACTGTTGTTGGGTGCCTTAGGCATTGATACCGCAGACGGATGTCGTCTGCTGTAGAAGCCCGGATGAAAACTTTCTGTTGGAGAAATCCGATTGGAGTCTGATTGCTAGAGAAGTCCGTCTGAAATTTATCTGATGTAGAAGCTTGTTTGAAGACTGTCTGTTGGAGAGGTCCAATTGCATGAGGGATCCGGTAGAAGGTTGATCGATAGCAGAATTCAAAAGACGTTGTGGAAGTTCGTCCGCTGGAAAAGTTCGGAGGGAATTTGTCCGTTGGAGGGGTCTGTGGCACTGTTGAAGTTCGGTGATGCTGTTGAAGGTTGATGGCTGGAGAGGTACGAAAGATACCAGAGACAGTCGGTCACTGTAGAAATTTGGCTGTTGGAGCATATCCGTTGTAGAAGTTCATCGGGAGTCCATCCGCTGTAGAAGTTCGGACGGAGTCTGGTTCTTGCAGAAGTCTGGAAGGAGGCCGCTTACTATAGAAGCTCGGATGGAGATCGATTATCGTGGAAGCTCGAGTGGAGACCGCTTATTGCAGAAGCTCGGCTGAAGTCCGCTTGCAATAGAAGTTCGGACGGAATTCGCTTACTATAGAAGCTCGGATGAAATTCAGAAGGTGGTTGACCACTGTAGAAACTTGGATGGAGTCTGGTTACTGGAGAAGTCCTACTGCTGGAGAAGCCCAGACATTGACGAAGTCTGGAAGAAGCTCGGAGTAGAGTTGATCACGATAGGAGGAAGTCTGGAAAAGATTCAGAGAGTAGTCGATTACTATAGAAAATCGACTGATAGTGAAGCCCAGAGAGCATTTGGAGCAGTCCAATAGATGACTGAAGGGACTCATTATTGGAAAAGTCTGGAGGGTACGATAGGAGTTCATCCGTTGGAGGAGTTCGGATGGTACGATAGGAGTTCGTCCATTGGGGGAGTCCGGAGGATACCGTGGAAGCTCGAATGGTCGGAGAAGTTTAGAAAGACGTCGTATGAGGTCGGAAGCCGGAAGAGTCCTGAGAGGGTCGGCCTCTTACGAACTTCAGCTGGGGTCATTTTATACCCAACACCAGTCCCCCTACTTCTGAGTTTGGGTTTTGAATGAAGAAAGTACAAAAAAAATTTTGCAGTCGAAGTTGCCCCCCTTGATTTTCGTACTCGATTATTTTCAGATATCTTAGTGTTTGGCGTGCCGGTGCTGGGGTCTTTTCAAATCGAGGCGACCCAAAAGATTTTTTTGGAATTTCTACTGGAGCGTTGCTCTAGGTATGGTATAATAATGATTCTGTCAGTTGTCAGCCGTCTGCCACGATGAGTGGGACATGCAGTAATTGTAGATCGGCCAAAAGAGATCTGCAATCATTATTGTATCGGATCCTGAGGTCTATTTAAACCCATCCCCCTCCTTCAGAGGTTTCACCTTGCTTGAGATTTCTCTTCGGTCCCTTCTTCTTCCCCGAGAGCTTTGCCCTCCTCCATCGTCCCTCTCGATCTTAGGCGCCCTTCAGGTCGACCTCCATCGCCTTCGCTGCCCTCCTGCACCTCTCGAACCAGCATAGGTTAGTTTCAAAACCCTTCTTTTTCTTGTTGTTCTTCTATTTTTCCTCCTCTGCATTCTGTCCGTTCAGTTTCTCCGCTAGCGCCTTGTTTTCTATTTTTTCCAACTTTTTCAAAATTTTTTGGGGTTTTCATTTGATTCAAAATATCCTCCAACACTTCCTTCGTTAGCAGTTCTAGGAGTTCGTCAGCCCAGCACCCCAAAATCCTAGTACTATAGATGGACCTCATCCGATCTTTGTACCAGACACCATTCCCAACTCTTTGACCTTAGACAAACTCTCACTGATTATGATTCAGTACGGGATTCCTTCGGAATACGAGCTTGAGCTTCCCAGGCCAACTGACCGGGCTAGCACTCCTCCCCCTGGCCATTTTTGCCTATACCAAGAAGCCTTCCACACCGGGCTTTGACTTCTACTTCCACCTTTTGTTGTTGCTCTTTTTTACTTTTTAAATATTTCTCTAATTTCTGTAGCGCCGAACTCCTTTAGATTTATGATAGGATTTCTTTCCCTCTATCATTTAGCTGAAGTCCGGCCAACTCTTTCTTTGTTTAGAAATTTCTATACCTTTAAGCGTCACCCCTCGACAAAGGACTGGTGGTACTTCTGTTATGATCCAGGTGGTGTGCCCAAGGCCCAGGGGACCAAGGCTAAGGCCAAGGTCCATCATTCATGAGGGCTTCATGGAGGCTCTAGGGCTAGTTAGGCCCTAGGTTGAAAGGCTGTGGGCCTTTCGGGTTCTTGAGGTCTATGTTATGTGGGCCTCAAGGGACCAACTCTTTATGGGCCAGGTCTGGGCCTAGGAGAGGTGAGATTAGGTCGAGTCATGGGTGTACATGGGCTTGGATTAACCTAATCTCCCATAGAGTTGGTCAAGGGAGTTTTGGGTTTGGGTCACTTGACCCAGTGTTTATATATACATGTACTTGTATAGGTTTGATTAAGCCAAGAAAATAGATGACTCTTTCTCCCAAGTCTCTCTCTCTCTTCTTCCTCTCTCTCCAGCAATCTTCCATGCACCAGGAGCAAGAAACCCTAGGGTTTCTTGCCGCCAGTCCATAAAAGGAAAGAAAGGAAGGGAGGCGCTAGCCCCTTCCCCCTTTGCAGCCACCAGCCATTTCTCCTCTCTCCTCTCTTGCAGGCACCCAAACACCAGGTCCAAAATATGGAATCTCTTGAGAAGAGGTTGGTACAAGTTCCTCTCAGATCTGGAGTTGATCTAAGGTCGTTTGAGGTGCGGGTGAGATCTCCATCAACAGATCTACAAAAAGGCTGCAGCAGGACAGATCTGCGAGGTCTGTCTCCATCTATCTTCTTCCCTATCTAGAATACTCTAATTCAAGATATATATATTGGAGGACTTTGGTCCTGGTCTGATCTAGTTGGGTACCAAATCTTGGATTTTTTTGAGGTGGTTTCAAAGGTGTTCTTCATCTGGAACGAAAGGCTGATGAAGAAGACAGCAACCGGACTGATTTCGTTAAGGGCCTTGGATCATGTCCAGAAGTCTCCAGATCTATTTGTTGCTAGTTCTGCTTCACCAAAGGTCCATGGGAGGAGCCAGGATCATGTTTCAATAGTTGGTATCAGAGCCACGGTGGTGAGGAAGCGGTTCCAAGTGCGAGAAGTTGAAGATCCCAAGTGTTGAAAATTTTTAGCAATGTACCATCAAGGTATATTCTACACTTCTTGATTTTATATTGCTTGTTTGGTTTGGATCTAGTCATGAGCAGCAATATGAAGGTCAATTTTGAGAAGTTTGATGGCAAGAAGAATTTTTTCATGTGGAAAATCTGGGTGGAGGATCTTCTGGTGCAAGCAGATCTGGATCAGGCTTTGGATGAGAAGCCTGAGGGAATGACAGATAGACAGTAGGCATCGTTGGAGAAGAAAGCATGCTTAGTGATCAGAGGATGTTTGGCGGATGCGGTGTTGTATTCGGTGCTGGAAGAAAAGACCCCGAAGGGCCTTTGGTCGAAGTTGCACACCATGTACATGGGGAAAAATATGTGCAACAAGCTGATGCTGAAGAAGAGGTTGTACAGTCTTCGAATGCAGGAGAGATCTGATGTGATTGGCCACATTCAGTGGTTCGACCAATTGTGCACGGAGTTGGTGCATATCGGGGTGAAGCTGGATGAGGAGGACAAGTCTCTATTGCTTCTATGTTCGCTGCCCGGATCATATGATTCTTTGGTGACTACACTGCTCTACGGCAAGGAGACTCTGGAGTATGAGGACATGGTCTCGGTGCTGAGGTCGAATGAGCAGAGAGAAAAGTTGACCAGAGATCGGGCTCCCCAGGAGGGTTTGGCAGTAGGGGAGAGGACAGGCAGAGGCAGGGGCAGAAGCAAGTCCAAGGGGCAGTCCAAGTCTAGGAAGGGAAAGAAAGAGATGAAATGCTTCATGTGCAACGAGTTCGGGCACTTCAAGCGAGAATGTCCACTATGGAAGAGCAAGAAGGGAGAAAGAAGTGGCTCAGAATCAGTGAGTGCAGTTGCTGGGCAGCAGGTGGAGGATGATCTACTTGTGGTATCAGATGGTCACAGGCATTACACAAAGGAGTGGATTCTAGACTCTGCGTGCTCACATCACTACACACCACACAGGTCTTGGTTTGCGACATACACCAAGACAGATGAGGGATCAGTGACTCTAGGTGACAATCATCCTTGCAAGGTGGCTGGGATAGGGACAGTCAGGGTGAGGATGTTTGATGG
Organism: Elaeis guineensis; assembly: GCF_000442705.2. Classification (NCBI taxonomy): domain Eukaryota; kingdom Viridiplantae; phylum Streptophyta; class Magnoliopsida; order Arecales; family Arecaceae; genus Elaeis; species Elaeis guineensis. Next base: position 63,400,287 of record NC_025998.2, read on the forward strand.
GATTGTGAGGACATTGACAAATGTAAAGCACATCTCAGAGCTGGAAAAGAACTAGTGTCACTAGGCTACTTGGAGTGCAGTGGATACAGCTTCAGCAGTAGGGCTAGAAGCGGACTACTGAACATCTCCAATGGAGCTATGGTGGTGATGAGAGGCAGGAGGTTGGACAATAACCTCTATCGCATAGAGGGATTTGTGGTGATCGAAGAGTCTGATGCAGCAGCTGCAGCACAGGACCAAGAGGGGGCTTACAGGATGTGGCACTACCGCCTAGGCCACATGGGTGACAGGGGGCTGAGGGAGTTTAGCAGGAGAGGACTCATCTCTGATCTGGAGGATGGTGCTACGGGAGAGATCTGTGAGCCTTGCCAGATGGAAAAGTAGAGGAGAGTTCAGTTCAACATCAGTACAGCCCGTAGTGCAGCCCCTCTGGAGTTAGTACACACGGATGTGTGGGGACCAGCCCCAGTTTTAGCTAGGAATGGGGCTAGATACTTCATGACCCTGATTGATGATTTCTCAAGAAAACTCTTGATTTACTTCATGAGAGAGAAGTCAGAGGTCTTCACCAAGTTCAAGATCTGGAGAGCTGAGGTGGAGAAGGAGCAGGGGAGGAGCGTGAAGTGTCTGAGGTCAGACAATGACGGAGAGTACACCAGCAGAGAGTTCCAGGACTACTGTGAGGAGTGTGGTATCAGGAGACACTTCTTAGTTAGGGGGACTCCACAGCAGAATGGGGTGGCTGAGAGGATGAACAGAATACTTTTGAAAAAGGCACGGTGCATGAGGCTGCAGGTAGGGCTTCCAAAGGCGTTCTGGATTGACATAGTTGACGCAGTCGGTTACTTGGTCAATCAGTCACCTCACACCAGGTTGGATGGCAGGCTTCCAGAGGAGGTGTGGTCTGGGAGGATAGTTGGGCTGGGCCATCTACGGGTATTTGGGTGCACGGCCTATGTGCATATTGGAGCTGGTGAGCGGAGCAAGCTAGACGCTAGATCACGCAAGGCGGTGTTTCTAGGCTATCCGCGAGGAGCCAAGGGATACAGGCTATGGGATCCCTTGGAAAAGAAGGTCATCATTAGTTGAGATGTGACTTTTGATGAGGAGTCAGTCCTACGGAGGTGAGCAGGCATGGAGGAGCAGCAGGAGCAGGAGGAGGTCCAGCAGGGCGCTGCTGGATAGCTAACCTCTTTGATTTTGCCTCTTGCAGGTACTACTAGAGGACATGACATTCAGGTGGAGCACCTACCTAAGGTGTCTCCACAGGTGGAGAGTACTCAGATGGATGATCGAGGTGGAGAGGTCCAACAGGAGCAAGCTGGATCGAAGACTGATATCGGTGTTACCCTACACAAGCCCAAGAAGAGCATCAGGCAACCGGACCGATATGGCTTCGAGGAGATGCTGTCATATGCCCTGGTGATAGTGAATGAAGACCCGTATATGTATCAGGAGGCTATTGAGAGCCAAGACAGAGAGCGGTGGGTCCAGATGATGTCCGAGGAGATGCAGTCTCTCCATCAGAACCAGACGTGGCGATTGGTGCAGTTGCCACAGGGGAAGAGGCCCATTGGCTGCAAATGGATCTACAGTCTCAAGGACAGAGTGGAACTGGTTGAGGCCTTGGGACACCAAGGTGGATATTGTTATGATCCAGGTGGTGTGCCCAAGGCCCAGGGGACCAAGGCTAAGGCCAAGGTCCATCATTCATGAGGGCTTCATGGAGGCTCTAGGGCTAGTTGGGCCCTAGGTTGAAAGGCTGTGGGCCTTTCGGGTTCTTGAGGTCTATGTTATGTGGGCCTCAAGGGACCAACTCTTTATGGGTCAGGTTTGGGCCCAGGAGAGGTGAGATTAGGTCGAGTCATGGGTGTACATGGGTTTGTGTTAACCTAATCTCCCATAGAGTTGGTCAAGGGAGTTTTGGGTTTGGGTCACTTGACCCGGTGTTTATATATACATGTACTTGTATAGGTTTGATTAAGCCAAGAAAATAGATGATTCTTTCTCCCAAGTCTCTCTCTCTCTTCTCCCTCTCTCTCCAGCAATCTTCCATGCACCAGGAGCAAGAAACCCTAGGGTTTCTTGCCGCCAGTCCATAAAAGGAAAGAAAGGAAGGGAGGCGCTAGCCCCTTCCCCCTTTGCAGCTGCCAGCCATTTCTCCTCTCCCCTCTCTTGCAGGCACCCAAACACCAGGTCCAGGACCTGGAATCTCTTGAGAAGAGGTTGGTACAAGTCTCTCTCAGATCTGGAGTTGATCTGAGGTCATTTGAGGCACGGGTGAGATCTCCATCAACAGATCTACAAAAAGGCAGCAGCAGGATAGATCTGCGAGGTCTGTCTCCATCTATCTTCTTCCCCATCTAGAATACCCCGATTTGAGATCTACAAATTGGAGGACCTTGGGCCAAGTCTGATCTGGTTGGGTACCAAATCTTGGATTTTTTTGAGGTGGTTTCAAAGGTGTTCTTCATCTGGAACGAAAGGCTGACGAAGAAGACAGCAACCAGGCTGATTTTGTCAAGGGCCTTGGATCGTGTCCAGAAGTCTCCAGATCTATTCGTTGCTAGTTTCGCTGCACCAAAGGTCCGTGGGAGGAGCCAAGATCATGCTCCAACAACTTCTCCCCCTAGTTCGGTAGAAAGGGGTTGCTAAAAGGTGCCCCCTCTTCTATCCATAACTGGAAGGAGAGGTACTTCTACGTTCGATGCCCGACCTTGAGGCTGGGGTTGCCCCCCTGGGGCTCCCTGAGAGACTCCATCTATCGGGCTTCTAGCCTGGAAAAAGATGACCTAGAAGCCTCCAATAAACTTGAGGCTTATCCAGCTCCTCTCCTCTCCGACCTTTTGAAGAAGTAACTCTTATTTAATGTCGGCCTGAGCCCTCTCAACCCTGTCGGTATTTTTTTCTTTCTCAAGTCATTCGCTGCTTCCTCTTTTCTCTTATTTCATTTCTAAGCTGTGCCGATCTTTTTTTATTGCAGATATGGATGCAGACACAGCTTGGATACTAGCCAAGGGTCTGAAGGCCCATAAGAGAAAAGGCGCCGCAACTTTTGGGTCGGCGAAGAAGGCGAGGGTGGAGGAAACAAGCTCGACCATACTTGCCCAGGCGGCCATTGCCGTTGACGCCCCCTCCGATGTCGAGCCCACAGTCCCCCGAGCTTCTTCAAGAAGCCCTTCGGTCGAGGTTCCCACTCCAGAGTCTCATCCCGAGGAGGCACCGAGGGTCGAAAGGAGGAGAAGGAAGAAGATGTTGGCCTACAAGATCCACAGCAGCAGGGCTGCCATCGAGGGGTCCAACAGCTCCGAAGAGAATTCAGGGGAGAATCCCTTCAACAACAGGGATTTAATAAAAAGGTTGGTCGATGGGTACATTCTGCCTGAGGTCGTCCACAAGATCGTCCATGCTGATCCTGAACAGCGGGTTTGGGACTCTCTGGGGTCCTTTCTTGAGGTAGGCCGATTTACTTTTTTCTTCCTTTCGCTTCTTCACTTAGTTCATTCCTTAGCTTTCACATTGACTTCCTGGCTGTTCTTACAGATTGGACACCAGCTCATTGCCAATATCGAGGTGATGAATAATGCCAAGAAGGAAGCAACCCAGGCGGAGGAAGGTCACCAGGCTGAAGCTGCCCGTCTCAAGGAGAAGGTCGCCGAAGTCACGAGTCTCCAAGAGGCACTGCAGAAGGAGGAACAAACCTCGACAGATCTGAAGGATGCCTTGGAGGAGGAAAGGAAGAAGGCAAAGGTCGAGGTTTCCAAGCTGAAGGAGCAGATCCCGACCCTAGTCTCGGAGGCACGGGCCCAAGCAATGGAGGAGTTCAAGACCTCCTCCGAGATGAGGGATCTGAACATCCAGTTCGGCCAGGCAGCCTTCATCAAAGGCTTCGAGCTTTGCCAGGAGAAGGTGGTCGAAAAGTTTTTGAACTCAACCTCGGCTTCCTAGATGAAGCATCCGACGATGAAGCCGGACCTTCCAAAGCTGCTGCCAGTCTCCCTCCAGTTGGGACCTCTTCGACTATTGCGACTGCCGCGACCGACCTTCTGGGGGCACCGAGCTCCTCCACTTCTACTCTAGAGATTCGAAACCTCTAATTTTATACTTTTTCTTTGTTTTGACTTTTTCTCTTTCTCTTGTACTTAAGAATTGTTCAATCAATGAAATCAGATTCCTCTTTACAGAGAGATCCTTTCTCTCTTTGTTTTTTCTTTTTTGCAATGATTTGCATTGTGACGCTCTTGTTTTCTGACAACAGTGCCCTGCCGAAGCTTTTCTTCTACTGTAGGGGATTTCTCTGAAGTCCATGATCCAGGATCTGAGAAGAAAAGTTCGTCACCTAACGAAGAAATCAAAGAAGATTGATGATGAACTTCACAAGCTGAGGAAGAGCCATTCGGAAGCCATCGTGGAGGTTACTCACCTTCGGGACCTTCATAAAAAGGACTTCATGGACTACATACAGAAGAAGGTTGACTTTGTGAAGGAGCTTGAGGAACTCCAGAAATGCACCAGCGACCAATCTTGGACTCAGGCTTCGAAGATCAGCTCCCTCGAGGTCGAGTTGGTGGCCGCACGAGAGAAGATCGGCCAATTAGAAGGGAGCTCATCCTGGCTTACAACTCAGGCCGACCACGATCGGGACTGGTCGAAGAAATTCTCCGACCTCCAAAAGCAGCTACAGGATGCTGAGGCGAATTACAATGCCTACCGAGTCGGCTAGTGCGGGCAAGTAGACAACTACAGAAGGAGGCTCAAGACGGCGACCGACGAGGTTGTTCACCTTCAGAAGCAGTTGTCCGAGAGAGCCCAGGCCATTTCGATTCAAGACTTCGACAAGCTCCGCTCCTTGAGGGGGACCATGGAAGAACTATTCGTAGCCCTTGGGTAGGAGAAGGCCGAACTGCAGCAGTTGAAAATTTAGCTGGCCTATAAGCAGCAGGTGGTCAAGGATGCCGAGGTGGAGTCCAAAGTTTTGAGGAAGAGGCTTCGAAAATCGGAGGGCGAAAGCTGACGGTTTCACCAAATGTATTGGGAGATGCTGTTAAGAAAGAAGAAACTGGAAGAAGAAGTTGAGAACTTAAAGCAATCCCTGACAATGGCTAGAACTGAGAGTTCGAAGTCAGAAGAATCCGAGCTTTCTTAGAGCATTTTTACCTTTTGTTCTTCCATGTATTCTTTTCTTTTCTTGTTGTTTTTTTTTTTGGCCTTCAAAGGCTTTGTAATGCATACTTTACTAATGAAATGAAAAAGAATTTTTTCACTATCTTGTTTATTCTTGCTTTGAGTTGTTGTTTACCGAGCTTCTTTTATCTTTTATCTTACTCGATGTCGACGTTGTTTGAAGGTTCCTGATCATCGCCGTGTTGATTCGCCCTTTTTGTTCATGATCGAAGATTTTTTTGAGGCCATTCGAATTTGACGCTTCCTCTCGGTGCTCGAGCTTGGGGCCCGAACTTCTTGTTACTTTGAGGAAGTTTATTTTCTCCTGCCAGTGTTGGGTTCCTCCTTAGAGACTGAGAATTTTTTATAAGTGTTTTCTTCCTCATTGAGACGAGATCCCTTGTGTCTTAGATATAGTTTGTTTTTTCCTTATCTCTGGCATAGCTCGTCGCTTTCTCCTTTTCTCTCCCCTCTTTTTTTTTTATGTTTGGGCGAGGGTTTTCACTCTACTCCTAATGGGGTTGTAGGAGTGTTGAGGTGCCATTGAGAAGGCTTTTCTCCTCATCCGATCTTGAATGATCAAGTCTTCATTTATGTCAGGACGATGTTCTCCTCCTATTCCCGACACAGTCAATTTCAGCTCATGTTAGGATGAGATTTTTCTCCTATTCCTAAGATGGCTGTGGGGGCACATAAGGGCCGTTGCAAGGGCCTCTCCCCCCATCCGATCTCTTAATAATCGGATCTTCGACTTTGCTCATGTTAGGATGAGGTTCTCCTCCTATTCCTAACATGGCTGTGGGGGCACATAAGGGCCATTGCAAGGGCCTCTCCCCCCATCCGGTCTCTTAATAATCGGGCCTTTGACTTTGCTCATGTTAGGATGAGATTTCTCTCCTGTTCCTAACATGGCTGTGGGGGCACATAAGGGCCATCGCAAGGGCCTCTCCCCCCATCCGATCTCTTAATAACTGGGCCTTCAACTTTGCTTATGTTAGGATGAGGTTTCCCTCCTATTCTTAACATGGCTGTGGAGGCACATAAGGGCCGTTGCAAGGGCTTCTCCCCCCATCCGATTTCTTAATAATCAGGTCTTCGACTTTGCTCATGTTAGGATGAGGTTTTTCTCCTATTCCTAACATGACTGTGGGGGCACATAAGGGCCATTGCAAGGGCCTCTCCCCCCATCTGGTCTCTTAATAATCGGGTCTTCGACTTTGCTCATGTTAGGATGAGGTTTCCCTCCTGCTCCTAACATGGCTGTGGGGGCACATAAGGGCCATTGCAAGGGCCTCTCCCCCCATTCGGTCTCTTAATAACCAGGCCTTCGACTTTACTCATGTTAGGACGAGGTTCCCCTCCTGTTCCTAACATGGCTGTGGGGGCACATAAGGGCCATTTCAAGGGTCAAAATGAGGTTCTCCTCTTGTTCCTGACACGCTTAGTTTTGATTGTCTGAAAGAGCTACTCCCTGTCGTTATAAGCTCATGACAAAAGAAAAGATATGTGAATATGAAACTTTTATTTAAGGTAACATTATCGGTAATACATTCGTAAATTTTTTAAATTCCATGGTCGCGGAAGATCCGCTCCTCCGAGCTCTTTTAGATAGTATGTTTCGGGCCGGACTACCTCCCTGACTTCATATGGGCCTTCCCAGTTTGGGGCAAGTTTTTCTTGGTTCTGAGGCTATGAAACAGCGGCTCGCTGAAGTACCAAATCTCCCACTCTGAAGGCTTTGCTTTTGATCCGGGAGTTGTAGTAGTGGGCTACTTTTTGCTTGTAGGCTACCATCCGAACTTGAGCTGTCTTCTGCTTTTCTTCTAACAAGTCGAGGTTGGCCTTAAGATCCTATGAGTTGCACTACTCGTCGAGTGCCATGACTCGCACCGATGGAAGCTTGAGTTCAATTGAGATAACGGCTTCTATTCTGATGGCTAAGGCAAAGGGGGTCTCCCCCGTGGGCAGTCTTTGAGTAGTTCAGTATGCCCACAACACATGATAAAGCTCATTTGCCCAAGTTTTCTTTGCTTTTTCAAATCTCGCCTTGATTCCTTGCAACAGAGTCCTGTTGGTCACCTCGGCTTCGCCGTTTGCCTGCGGATCGGCTACTGACGTGAAGTTATGGGAGATGTGTAAGTCCTCACAAAATTCAGCAAACTTTGCTCCAACAAATTGCCGCCCATTATCAGTAATGAGAGTTCTGGATAAGCCAAACTTACAAACGATTGACTTCCAGACGAAGTGCTGCACTTTAGCTTCTGTGATTTTTGCCAAAGGTTTGGCTTCAACCTACTTGGTGAAGTAGTCAATTGCCACCAGGAGGAACTTTCGTTGCCCAGATGTCATGGGAAAAGGTCCAAGGATATCCATCTCCTATTGTGCAAACGGCCATGGGGCACTCAAGGGTGTAAGTTCGGAGGCGGGCTATCTTTGGATATTCGCATATCTCTGACACCGGTCACACTTTCTGACATATTCAATGGAGTCATGGTACATTGTAGGCCAGTAGTAACCTTGTCGGAGTAGTTTGTGAGATAAAGATCTGGCCCCCAGGTGACTTCCACAGACTCCTTCATGTACCTCCCACAAGGCAAAGTCAGTTTCAAAAGGCTGGAGACATTTCAGGAGGGGCAAAGAGTACGACCTTTTATACAGCTTGCCCTCATAAAGGATATATTGGAAGGCCTGATTTCTGAGCTTCCGAGCTTCTTTTGCATCATGAGGAAGAACCCCATCTTTGAGGTATGCTACTAGTGGGTCAATCCAGCTGGGTTCATAGCTGATCTTCATTACAAGCTGTGGTTCTTCCATACTTGGACATTTCATAAACTTGAAGAGGACTTCCTTGGGTAGTTCAGCCGGAGCCAGTGTAGCCAACTTGGAGAGAAGATCGGCCCTAGTATTTTCTGCTCTTGAAATATGCTTGATGTCAAAGCTGTCAAAGGCAGGGATGATCTCTTTTATTTTTTCGAGATACTTGACCATACTATCTTTCCGAGCTTCATAGTTTTCACTGACTTGTCCCACCACCAGTTGAGAGTCACTTTAGACTTGGAGCCAACCTACTTCTAATTCTTTGGCGATCTTCAGTCCTGCAATCAGAGCTTCATATTCTGCTCCGTTATTTATCATTGGGAATTCGAAGCGCAGAGCATACTCTGCAATAATTCCTTTCAGATTGACCAAGATCAGGCCCGCGCCCGCGCCTAACACGTTGGAGGAACCATCCACATAGAGGGCCCAAAAACCATCAGGGAGATTTGTTCTTTCATCAGGAGAGTTCGACTGGAGCCTTGGGTTGTCAGCTTCACCTTGTTTAAGTTTGGCCTCTTTTGGGATAGTGCATTCCACTATGAAGTTGGCTAATATCTGAGCTTTTATTATCGACCGAGGTCGATAGTTGATGTCAAATTCTGTGAGCTTGACTGCCTATTTTGTTATCCTTTTGGAAGCATCCGCTCGATGCAGAACTGCCTTGATTGGCTGGTCAATGAGCAGTGTTATGGTGTGTCCTTGAAAGTAAAGTCAGAGCCTTTGGGCTGCAATCAACAGGGCATAAGTTAGTTTCTTTAATTTAGTGTATCTGGTTTTGGCATATCTCAATAGTCAACTTATGTAGTAGATCGGCCATTGAATTTTTGCTTCTTCCTTAACCAGTACTGCCGCGAGAGCCACATGGGAGATCGCCAGGTACAGAAACAACTCCTTTCTAGGTTTGGGCTTTGCCAATAGCGGAGGTGAGTCGAGGTAGTTCTTTAATTCTTCGAATGCTTGCTGACATTCAGTGATCCAACAGAAGTTCTTCGGCTATTTGAGAGTCTGAAAGAAAGGTAGGCACCATTTGGCCGACCTTGAGATGAAGTGATTCAGAGCTGCTACTCTCCCAATAAGGCGTTGAACTTCCTTTATTGACTTCAGGGTGATCATTTTCTGGATGGCACGAATCTTTTTTGGATTTGCTTCGATCCTGCACCCTGATACCATAAAGCCCAAGAATTTCCTTAAGGTTACTCCAAAAGTGCACTTGACTGGGTTCAGCTTCATCTTGTATTTTCGGAGGGCGTCGAGGTCTCCTCAAGGTCGGTGACATGGTTCATTGAGGATTTGCTTTTTACAAGCATGTCATCTACGTAGACCTCCATATTACGGTCGATCTACTCCTTGAAGATCTTATTCACCAACCGTTGATAGATCGCCCCTGCATTTTTTAGGCCAAAAGGCATGACCCTGTAACAGAAAAGACCACGGTCAGTGATAAAAGCAATTTGTTTTTCATCCTTTGGTGCCATCTTGATTTGATTGTAGCCGGAGAATGCATCTATGAAAGTGAGAAGCTCGTGGCCCGAGGTTGCATCCACTAATTGGTCAATTCTGGACAGAGGATAACTGTCCTTCGGGCAGGCTTTGTTCAGCTTTTTGAAGTCTATACACATCCTCCACTTGTCATTCACCTTCTTGATGAGAACCACATTGGAGACCCAGTTCGGATAGTTGACTTCTTTGATGAACCTGACTTTCAGGAGTTTATCAACTTCCTCAGCTATTGCCTTTTGCCTTTTCGATGCATGTCCTTGGATTTTTTTCTTCATCGATCGATGTTTGGGATCAACAGCTAAATGGTGTTCCATGACTTTCGCATCAATACCCGACATGTCCGTCGGAACCCAAGCAAAAATATCCGCATTCTTTTGTAAAAAATTGATGAGCTGTGTCCGTAGCTCTTCTCTCAGGTTGGAGCCGATCTTCACCACGTGCTCTTCATTCCCATCGTTCAAAAGAATTGAGACAAGATCTTCAATTGGCTCACCTTGTTCTTCAGCAAGGTCATTGCGGGTGTCTAATCCATCAACCGAATAGGGGTCAGACTGACCATTTCTTTGTAAGACTATGTTATAGCAGTGTCTTGCCAGGACTTGATCTCCTCTGACCTCTCCGACCCCTTGGCTTATAGAAAATTTTAATTTCAAATGGTAGGTCGATACCACAGCTCGAAGGGCGTTGAGACCAGGTCGGCCGAGTATTGCGTTGTAGGCAGACGGTGCCCTTACGACCAGAAAATCCACTTGCGCTCTAAATTGTTTCAGGCACCGACCTGCAACTATGGTCAAAGCTATTACTCCTTCCACTGGCACAGCATCGCCAGTGAACCCTACCAATGTGGAGCTTATCGGCCCTAATCGATCATCCGAAATGAATATTTTTGAGAATGCATCGTAAAATAAAATATCGATCGAGCTTCCATTATCAACAAGAATACGATGTACATCATAGTCAGCAATATTTAAAGAAACTACGACCGCATCATTATGGAGGAATTGAATCCCCTGGGCATCTTCTTTCATAAAGGTTATAGATTCTTTAGTCCTCTGCCACTTGGGTGGTCTGGTCGATCCACTGACTGCTCCTCGTCGGGGTCCTCCAAAGATGGTGTTGATGATCCCGATTGGAGATCGATCTTCAGGCTATTCTTCCCTCCTTGGCGGCTCTGGCTGTAGTAGGACCCTCGGTCGATCTTCTCTATCTTCAGGTCGATGTCGGATGAATCTGTTGAGCCGACTTCGTCTGATGAGCTCCTCGATCTCATCTCAGAGCTGAATACACTCCTCCATGTCGTGGCCGTGGTCACGATGATAGAGGAAGAACTTGTTAGGGTTGCACTTTCTAGGATGTGTGTGCATCTTTTCTGGCCTGGGCAGCTGCTCCCTGATCTCCATCAGCACTTGAGTTTTTAGAGCATTGAGAGGGGTGTAGCTGTGGAATCTTCCTGGGGGAGAGCTCCATCAAACTCTGCAGTTTGGGCTTCTCTGTCTATGAGCTCAGGGAGGAGTTCAGACATGCTTGTGTCCAGGGGGAGTTCGAGAATGTGACCGAGCTTCACTCGATCCTTTTTCAACTGCGGGCTTGCTAGAATCACCCGCCTGCCGCTCCTTCGCGGCCTCCTCATCCTTTAGCTTGAAGGCTTCCTCTGTTCGAGCATATCCTTCGGCTCGAGCTAGCAAATCAGCAAAGTCCTATGGATACTTCTTTTTCAGGAAAAATAGAAAGTCATTCTTTTGAAAATCGCTCTTCAAGGCGGCCATTGCAACTGATTGGTCCATGTTTCAAACTTCCAATGCGGCGATGTTGAAACAATTGACATTTACCAATTGTCGGCCACCTCCAGTCGCTTGCCACAGTGAGTGGGCCACGCGGCGGTTATAGACTGGCCAGAGGAGTCCTGCAGTCATTATTGCACCAGACCCCGTCGCCTATTTAAACTTGCCTCCCACCTTCGGAGATCTCACTTTGCACGGGAGTTTCTTCGATCCCTCCTTCATTGCCGATGTGGACGCAGACATGGCTTGGATGTCAGCCAAGAGTCTCAAAGCCCACAAGAGGGAAGGCACTGCAGCTTCCAGGATGGCAAAGAAGGCGAGGGTAGAAGAGACAGATCCGGCCATGTTTCACCTTGATCGCCCAGAAGCCCGCACTTGTGGCACATCTTCAAGTGTGAGTACTTTCCGATCCTGTGGAGGGGGGAAGCCAAAGGGGGATTGGAAGAAGAAGTCAGAAAGAAGGGGAAACCCGATCTCAGAAAGAAGGTCATGCCTGCCGTCATTGTGAGGCAGCGGAAGCCATGGTGCAAAAAGGATGGCATCTACATGTACTTTGAAGATAATGCTGGAGTAATTGTTAATCCAAAGGAGGGTTGGAAGAAGAAGTCAGGTACTTAAAGCAATCTTCGATGATGGCTAAAATCGAGAGTTCGAAGTCTGATGGTATCGAGCTTCCTTGGAGCTCTTTTGCCTTGTATTCCTTTCCTTTCTTGTTGTTTCTCCTTTTTGACCTTCAAGGCTTTATAATGTACACTTCACTAATGAAATGAAAAGAAAAATTTTCATTACCTTGTCCATTCTTGTATTAAATTATTGTTTACCGAACTTCTTTTGTCTTCCGTCTTTATTGGCATCGGCGTTGTCTGTGATTCCTCATCTATTCTTGCTTTGAATCGTTGTTTACCAAACTTCTTTTATATTTTATCTTGTTTGATGCCGACATTGTTTGAAGGTTCCCGATCGTCACCGTGTTGATTTGCCTTTTTTGTTCGTGATCGTAGGTCTTTTTGAGGCCATTTGAGTTTGACGCTTCCTTTCGATGCTCGAGCTTGGGGACCCAAACTTCTCATTACTTTGAGGAAGTCAATTTCTCCTCGACCTATGTCGAGTTTTCTTTTAGTGACTGAGGATTTTTTGATAGGAGTATCCTTCCTCGTTGAGACAAGATCCTTTGTGTCTTTGATGTAGTTTATTTTTCACTTATCGCTAGTGTAGTTCATCCCTTTTTCTTTTCATCTCCCCCTCTCTCTTTTTTTTTGTGTTCGAGTGAGGGTTTTCCCTCTGCTCTTAATGGGATCGTGAGAGCATAGAGGAGCCGTTGAGGAGGCCTTCCTCCTCATCCGATCTTGATCGACTGGATCTTTGTTTGCGTTAGGATGAGGTTCTCCTCTTGTTCTCAACAGTCAATTTCAGCTCATGTTAGGACGAGGTTCTCCTTCTGTTCCTAACAGGGCTGTGGGGGCATGTAAAGACCGCTACTCTCCTAGTAAGGTGCTGAACTTCCTTTATTGACTTCGGGGTGGTCATTTTCTGGATGGTGCAAATCTATTTCAGATTTGCTTCGATCCCGCGCCCCGATACCATAAAGCCCAAAAAATTTTCTGAGGTTACTCCAAAAGTGCATTTGGCTGGGTTCAGCTTCATCTTGTATTTTCGAAGGGTGCTGAAGGTCTCCTTAAGATCGACAACGTGGTTCATCGAGGATTTGCTTTTTACGAGCATATCATCCACATAGACCTCCATGTTGCGGTCAATCTGCTCTTTGAAGATCTTGTTTACCAGCCATTGATAGGTCGCCCCTACATTTTTGAGGCCAAAAGGCATGACCCTGTAACAATAAAGGCCATGGTTAGTAATAAAAGCAGTTTTTTCTTCATCCTCTGGTGCCATCCGAATTTGATTGTAGCTGGAGAATGCATCCATGAAAGTGAGAAGCTCGTGGCCCGAGGTTGCATCCATCAATTGGTCGATTCTGGACAGAGGGTAACTATTCTTCGGGCAGGCTTTATTCAGCTTTTTGAAGTCATACACATCCTCCATTTACCGTTCGCCTTCTTAACTAAGACCATATTGGAAACCCAGCTCGGATAGTTGACCTCTCTGATGAACCCGGCTTTCAGAAGTTTATCAACTTCCTCAGCTATTGCCATCTGCCTTTCTGGTGCATGACTTTGAACTTTTTCCTTCGTCGGTCGGTGTTTGGGATCAACAGCCAGACGGTGTTCCATAACTTCAGCATCGATCCCTGGCATGTCCGTCGGAGCCCAAGCGAAAATATCTGCATTCTTTTGTAAAAAATTGATAAACTGTGTCCGCACCTCTTTCCCCAAGTTGGAGCCAATCTTCACCATGTGCTCTTCATTCCCATCATTTAAAAGAATTGAGACAAGATCTTCAATTGGCTCACCCCATTCTTCAGCAAGATTATCGTGAGTGTCCAATCCATCAACCAAGCAGGGGTCGAACTGTCCCTTTCTCTGAAGGGCTATGTTGTAGCAATGTCTTGTCAGGGCTTGATCTCCTCTGACTTCTCCGACCCCCTGGCTAGTAGAAAATTTCAACTTCAAATAGTAGGTCGATACTACAGCTCGGAGGGCGTTGAGGCCAGGTCGGCCGAGGATTGTGTTGTAGGCAGACGGCGCCCTCACTACTAGAAAATCCACCAGTGCTCTAGATTATTTTGAATACCGACCTGCAACTACAGTCAAAGTTATTACTCCTTCCACTGGCACTACATCACCAGTAAACCTTACCAACGAGGAGCTAATCGGCCCTAACCGACCATCAGGGATGGATATTTTTGAGAATGCATCGTAAAACAAAATATCGGTCGAGCTTCCACTATCAATAAGAATGCAGCGTACATCATAATCAGCGATATTTAAAAAAACTACAACCGCATCATTATGGGAGAATTGGATCTCCCGAGCATCTTCTTCAGTAAAGGTTATAGATCCTTCAGTTCTTTATCGCTTGAGCAGTCCGATCGATCCACTGGCTGCTCCCTTTCGAGGCCCTCTAGAGATGGTGTTGATGATCATTTGAGAGAAAGGAGGGTCAGTACAGATGTCCTTACCATAAGCAGGGGGAGCATGGTGGAGCTCTTTGATCCACTGGTTCATCTCCTAGAGCCTTCGATCCAGGAGGTCCTCTCGACTGCGAGTCTAGAGGGTCTTCTGGCAGAGTGGAGGTAGGGATCCTTCGAGAGTGGAATCATGATCAGACTGAGGGCTCTCCACCCTCGGATTCTCCTTTCTGGGGAAGACAGGGTGACTGGCCCAAGTGACCCGCCCTACTGCTAGATTTTGGAACTCCGGCAATGCTCTTTCCAACCGTACTGATGCCTGCAGCTGTTGCTGCTGCTGCTGCATGGCCTGCACTACTTCGGTGAGGCCTCTGACCTACTGAACCAGTAGGTCGAACTGCTCTATGCCTTCCATCATTGCTAGAGGAGGAGGAGGAGCCTGAAAAATTGGAGGCGAGGCTGGAGCCTGAGATCTGGCCGCGAAGGCTGTGGATCGCCTGGTGGATGCCTTTCGGGGAGGCATCAGATGGAGATCTAGTAGCAGAAGGAGAAGAGGATGTCAGAGAAGATGATCGAAGATAGTCCCATTGAGTACTCCTTTAAGAACAAGGGTACTGCAAAGATACAGCCTTCCTTCTAGTGCCAATTCTGTTGGTGCAGAATTCCACCGAAGCCGGAGTTGCTGGAGTTGAGATGACCATGACTGCCATCGGAACCTGTAAGAGAAGTCTAAACCAAAGTTGGGGGTGCTCCGACAAGACCCTCCGACGCTCAAGTCAGTACTCTGCTTCAACAGAAATGGAGTACTCAAGTGGAAATTTTAGCAGAGTTTTGAGATAGAGTTTAGAGCTTAGAGAAGAACATATCTGGGGGTCTCTTTTTATAGATGGAGAGCATAACTAATTGACAGCGACGTCTGTAACCGCCTGGTAGTGGGCTGTTCAGAGCCGCACGGAGTTTGTTATGGAGAATAGTGGCGTCAGGGGTCGTTCAGGGCCATGTGGAGTTTGTTACGGAGAGTGGAGTGGTGTTCGTTGTTGTGACTTGCCAGAGAGTGGTAGAGCTCGGAGAGTGAAGTGGTGTCCATTGTCACGACTTGCCAGAGAGTGGTGGAGCCACGCTTAATCTGTTGCAGAGAATGGAGTAGGATAGTGGCCATTGTCGTGACTTGCTAGAGATTTCGGATCTATCGGTTGGAGCTCGGCTGGGATATCTGATGGAGCAGAATGGCTCTCTATCCCGTCGATCTGGGAAAAGCTCAGATATTTTTGAAGCTGCTGACAAGTCTACTGTTGTCGGATGCCTCAGGCACTGATGCTACAAGCGGGTGTCATCTGCTGTAGAAGCTCGGATGGAGATTTTCTATTGGTGAAGTCCGGTAGGAGTTTGATTGCTAGAGAAGTCTGTCTGGGATTTGCCTAATGTGAAAGCTCGTCTGAAGATTATCCATCGGAGAAGTCTGGTTTCATGAAGAATCTGGTGGAGGGTCAGCTGGCGGTGGACCTCGGATGGCATTGGGGAGGTTCGACAGACACCAGAGGTGATCGGTCATTGTAGAAATCCAGCTGTCGGAGTCCGTCCGTCGTAGAAGCTCGTCCGATATCCATCCGCTATGGAAGTTCGGACGAAGTCTGGTTCTTGTAGAAGGCTGAAAGGAGATCGCTTATTGTAGAAGCTCGGTCGAAGATCGGTTGTCGTGGGAGCTCAGAGTAGCGACCTGGTCGGTGGATCCGATCCCATCGTAGAAGCTCGTCTGGGATCCATCCATTGTAGGAGCTCGGCTGAAGTCTGCCTGTAATAGAAGTTTAGAAAAAAATTCGTTTATAGTAGAGGCTCGAATGGAATTCACTTACAGTAGATATCCAAAGTAGACCGCCTGTAGTAGGAGTTCGGCTCTCACAGGGGCTCGGTTGGAATCCGGAAGGCGGTCGATCATCGTAAAAACTTAGATGGTGTCTGGTTATTGTAGAAATCTCACTGTTGGAGAAGCTCGGATATTGACGAAGTCTGGAAGAAGTTCGGAGTAGGGTCATCCGCGGTCGGAAGAAGTCTGAAAGGGATTCGGAGAATAGTTGATCACTGTAGAAGGTCGGCTGATAGTGAAGCTTAGAGAGCCTTTGGAGCGGCTCGGTAGATGAATGGAGAAGCTCATTGTTGGAGAAGTCTGGAAGCTCAGACGATCGAGGGGGTTCAGAGAGACACCACACAAGGTCGGAAGTCGGAAAAACCCTGGAAAGATCGGTCTTTTACAAACTTCGACCGAGGGGTATTTTATACCCAACAGTAAATAACATAGTATTAATGATAAAAAGCTATTTTCATCATAAATACTAAACTATTTACGATGAAAAAATTTCATCACTAATATTTCAAAAAAATAAGAAATTTTAAAAATTATAGATTATTTTTGATGAAAATATTTCATCAAAAATAATTAAATATTTATGATAAAAATAAATTTTTATCATAAATACTAGATTATTTACGATGAAGAATTTTCATCATCA
Organism: Elaeis guineensis; assembly: GCF_000442705.2. Taxonomy (NCBI): domain Eukaryota; kingdom Viridiplantae; phylum Streptophyta; class Magnoliopsida; order Arecales; family Arecaceae; genus Elaeis; species Elaeis guineensis. The sequence goes on from NC_025998.2 coordinate 63,417,080, forward strand.
ATATTTTAAAAAAATATAAAAAATTTAAAAAGTTTAAAAATTATAGATTATTTATGATAAAAATTTTGTATCATAAATAATGAAGTATTTATAATGAAAAAAAAAATTTCATCATAAATACTTGATTATTTATGATAAAAAATTTTCATCATCAATATCTCAGAAAAAATAAGAAACTTAAAAACTTAAAAAATTATAGATTATTGATGATGAAAAGTTTTCATCATAAATAATAAGTATTTATGATAAAAAATTATTTTCATCATAAATACTAAATTTTTTATGATGATAAATTTTTATTATCAATATTTTAAAAAAATAAAAAATTTAAAAATTATAAAATATTTTTGATGAAAATATTTCATTGAAATAATTTAATATTTGAGATGGAAATAATTTTTTATCATAAATAATGAATTATTTATGATGAAAAATTTTCATCACCAATATTTTAGAAAGAAATAAAAATTTAAAAAAAATTAAAAATTAAATATTATTTGTGATAAAAATCTTGCATCATAAATAATCGAGATTTTTTGATGAAAAATATCTTTTTATCATAAATACTTGATTATTTATGATAAAATATTTTCATCATCAATATCTTAAAAAATAAAAAACTTAAAAAATTTAAAAATTACAGATTATTGATGATGAAAATATTTCATGGTAAATAATTGAGTAGTTTTGATGAAAAATTATTTTCATCATAAATACTGAGTTATTTTTGATGAAAAATTTTGATCACTAATATTTTAAAAAAATTAAAAAAAAATAAAAATTATAGATTATTTTTGATAAAAATATTTCATCAAAAATAATTTAATATTTATGATAGAAATAATTTTTCATTATAAATATTGGATTACTTATAATAAAAAAATTTCATTGCCAATAACTTGAAAAAAATAAGAAATTTAAAAAGTTTAGAAATTATAGATTATTTATGATGAAAATAATTTTTTTCACCATAAATACTCGATTATTTATGATGAAAAAAATTTTATTGCCAATATCTCAAAAAAATAAAAAACTTAAAAAATTCAAAAATTATAGATTATTGATGATAAAAATATTTCATCAAAAAGTTATTTCCATCATAAATATTGAATTAATTATGATGAAAAATTTTTGACATCAATATTTCAAAAAAAATAAGAAATTTAAAAAATTCAAAAATTATAGATTACTTTTATTAAAAATATTTCATCAAAAATAATTTAATATCCATGATGAAAATAATTTATCATCATAAATACTAGATTATTTATGATAAAAAAATTTTATCATCAATATTTTGAAAAAAAATAAAAAATTTAGAAATTATAGATTATTTATGATAAAAATATTTTTATCATAAATAATTGAGTATTTACAACAAAAATATCTTTCCCTCATAATACTTGATTATTTATGATGAAAAATTTTTATCATCAATATCTTAGAAAAAAATAATAAACTTAAAAAATTTAAAAATCATAGATTATTTATGATGAAAATATTTCATCATAAATAATATAGTATTTATGATAAAAATTTTATTTTTATCATAAATAATCAATTATTTATGATGAAATATTTTTGTCACCGATATTTAAAAAAAATAGTATTTTAAAATATGAAAAAATTATTTATGATGAATATTTTTATCATAAATAATATAATTTCATCACTAATAATTAAAAAATTAAAAATTAAAAAAAATGACTTCCGACACTGAAATGAAACTAGTCTCTAAGTTTCACTGAATCCATCTCATTACTCAATTTTATGTAGGTTGTTGATTTTATGGACTGATCAGAGGTCACAAAGTACAAAGGTCTTGTATCTGCCCAAGAACATAGAAAGAAGATAATACAGGATCTTTATACATTAAAACATGATGTACAAAAAGGTTATTCATATGGTGGCATGATAAGGTAAGTTTACTCTTAAGGCTTAGACCCTATCTTTGAATTTAAGTTTAAATGCTTCCCCTTTCCTCTTGTTTTGCAAGGAATTACTGCTTTCTTTCTATAGATTAGTAAAATATAAGCCTGAGAGAATAATATTCTATAGATTTTTATAGTATCAATATATCTTTCAAAAAAAATGAGAAAAAATATAAAATTTAAAAATATAAAAATTACAAATTATTTGTTTGGTTTATTATAATCATTCTCCTTTTTTTTTTTTTATTGCTTAACGCTCCTTTTGCATTTATATAGGTCAAAAAGTATGCGGAAGGTCTTTGCTGGGTTTTTCAGTATTATTTTTCAAGAATACATTCATGGTCTTGGTATGAGATGATTGTTTGTCGTAGATACTCTCTAACAAGCTGAACTCTTATGATTGCTATCTAGTTCAAGATTTATCCTGAGATTGACATACTCTTGAGCAGGTATTATCCTTTTTATTGTGCTTCTTTTGTGTCAGATCTCAAGGGTCTTAGCTGCTCACAGATTAAATTTGAGTTTGAATATCTATTCAAATATTTCATTCAACTCATGGTAGTGTTGCCACCAAAAAGATAAATCTAATTAGTTGATTTTTTTAAAATTATAAATTATGTTTGATTGAAGTAGAATATCAGAGAACTTACCTTATTTTTGTGATTAAGGAGAATCAAATTGATCCATATCATGATTGTCTCATATTCATCTCATTCTTCTGCACAGATCTGTAATCTTCAAAAATCCTAATTAGCATGAACATATCCCAAGGCTGCTAGAATTTATGAATATACCTTAGAAGGTACTTTTAGTGGAGAAATATTTTTTTATAGAAATTATTTATGATAAAATTTAAATTTACGTTGCTAATAAGATTATTAACAATGAAATCTTTCATTGCCAATAATTTTTTTGGTGAATTTTTTTAGAGAAAAATTTTTTTTAGTGGGAAACTTTTTTTTGAATTATTAGCAATGAAAATAAAATTTTTGTTGCTAATAAACTTATTAACGATGAAAATATTTTTTATCCCCAATAATTTTTTTTTAATTTTTTTTGTGAGTATTTTTTTGGCAGGAATTATTGGCGATGAATATAACTTTTTTGTTACTAATAAATTTATTAATTATAAAAATTTTTATTTCATTGCTAATAATTTTTAAAGAAAAAATTTTTTAGTAGAGATTTTGTTTTTTGGCAGGAATTATTAGCAATGAAAATCATATTTCTATTGCTAATAAGATCATTAACGATGAAATTTTTTTCATCGTAAATAATTTTTTTGGAGAAAAATTTTTTTTAGCAGAGAAATTTTTTTTTTGGTGAGAATTATTGGCAACAAAAATTAATTTTCATCGCTAATAATGTTATTAGCGATGAAAATTTATGTCGCTAATAGTTCTGCTTTCAATGCATGTTAAATCGATGTCCCTTCGCGTAAAATCATGTGAAACGCTCCCCCCTCCCCTCTCTGCTCTCTCCTATTTTCTTACATTGATCTCTCTCCCTCTCCCTGAGCTCACCTCTCTCCCTCTCCCTGAGCTCTCCTCTCTCCGTGCTCTCCCCCCCTCTTTTCCACCGACGAGTCCCTCTCCACCGTCATTGCTGCCATCCGTGCCGCCTGTCGTCCGCCATCCATCAAAGGTAAGGTTTTCAACCCTTTTTTTTGTGTTGATCGAGCCATCGGGGAGCGAAGCCATCCACGGTGGGGTGGCATGGGTGACCGGTGCCACCACGGGGTCGAGGAGGGGTTGGCCAACAGAGAGGCATGGTCGGTCGGTGGGGAGGGGGGGGGATGGGGCCAGAGAGGGGGCGATCGACGGCAATGGAGATGGGGCCGGGGAGGGGGTCGGCCGGTGGGGAGGAGGTCGACCGGTGGGGAGGTGGTCGATCGGTGGGGAGGGGGTCTGGGGAAAAAGGTGGGCAGGATGGCTTGGGGGGGGATAGGGTCGGGGAGGGGGTAACCGACGGTGATGAAGATGGGGCCGGTGAGGGTGTCGGCCGACGGAGATGGGGCCAGGGAGGGGGTGGCCGACGACTGGGGTAGACGGGGCTGATGAGGGGGCGGCGGTGGGGATGGGTGGGTGATAGTGGGGAGGGAGGAAGGGAAGAGAGAAAAGAGGGGGAAAAAAAGAAAAAAAGAAAAGAAAAAAAAGTCAGGGAGGGTGTAGCGCAGTGGGGGGTGGCTCGCGAGGGGTGTGTGACGGCACCAACGTCGCGGGAGTGAGGGTCATGGGGGTCGAGTTCGGATGGCATGGGGTGTGTGATGGTGCCAGCACTATAAGAGTGGGAATCATGGGGGCCGAGTCTAGGTGACACAGGGTGTGTGACTGCACCAACGTCGTGGGAGAGGGGATCGAATCCAGGCGGCACGGGGTGTGTGATGGTGCTAGCACCATGGGAGTGAGTTTTATTATTTAGGAGTTCGTTTAGGAGAAAAAATATTTTTTTAGATAAAAAATATTTAAAAAATATATTTATTATTTTTAGATAAAAAATATTTTAGAAAAAAATAAAAATTCATCGACTCCTTGGGATTAGATTTCACTGTTATTATTTTGCGTTCAATCTTCTCTTGCAATAATGGTATGCGATATAATTCTATTCATTAGAATATAATTTATTTATTATTATTATTATTTAATATTATATTTATTTATATGTCAAGAATTGTAGATATGGTACCAGAAGATAGACTACGACATTCGCATTCATAGTTTAGCCTAGAGGCTAAGGCACCTTCACCGATTTCCACTGCTGCACCAGCTCCATCGCCAAAGGGTCCTGCACTGGCAGGTTCTAGTGAGGTGGGTCCGAGTGGGGTGGTTCGAGTGAGGCAGATCCAAGTGGTATTATTATACTTTTTATATAATAAAATTTAATTTTTTTATTTGGATAGCTATCATACTAATGATTTATTTATTATTGTTTCAGGTCAGTCTTCATCCATAGTGAGGTGAAGGCGAGGTCCATTGAAGAACCTCACTTTAGAATGTTAGAGATGCGAGCACCCGAGACAACATCTTCGTATTGACATACCACCTGACTACACAAGGCCCATTAGGAGATGGTGCAAGCTATGGTAGACTGAGTTGGGCATCATATGCTACAGCTATGCCCCCGTGATGCTTTTCGATTGGCATCACATTATACCGGCTCATAGAGAGATTTTTTTCACCCACTTACAGATAAAATAAATTATATTATGAATATTTAATTTACATGATATTCTTTTAATATTTATTATTGGCAGGGTGTATTTGACATCATTGATTTTGAGAAAGATCACGTGCGGCGAGCTATGAATGCTCATTTATCTTTGCATTTCAAAGATTATCACCACCGCATCCATCAATATTGGTACCATATGATGCAGGATCATGGGGTGAAGGCAGCACGACAACGGCCCTATGACAGCATCATGATGGATAATTGGACTGTCATGTGCTGGTATTACGAGGATCCGGCATATCAGGTTACACATCCAAACTTCTTTTTCTTTTTAGAGTTTAATGATTGAATCATTTATTCTTAAATTAAATTTGTTATCTACTAATTTGATTTGTAACTATATAGAGAAGATGTATCCAGAATGTCCTGAATCAGGTGAGATAGATCATACCGCATTGTGGGGGTTTGAGATCGTTCGCTCGTCACATAGAGCAGATGGTAAGTAATTTTTAATTAGTATATAATTCTTTAGTTATTTAAAAAATTTTTAATTAATTATTTTCAAATTACAGAGAGATGCTGAGAGTGGTGAGCTTTTTGATAAGATTGATATCTACCAGCAGACCCACCAGTGACAGTCAGAAGAGTGGATGATGGGGAGTCAAGAGCTCTTTGCAAGTTTTTTTAATTATTTTTTTCATTCATAGTCTAATTTTTAGTATAAAATTAAAAAGTTATAACTTTAATTTTTAGGATTGTATGACGGAGAGACATCAGATCTCAGCCTACCCCTGAGGACTCGACCACACCCATAGATGACGAGATCTGTGATCAAGTACTTGGTATGAGATCCTATTATGTTAGGGGTCTAGGGTATGGGATCACTGCTCCCTCATCTTCACACTCGTCTAGGGCTGACATCCATGCTGCTTGCGATGCTCGACTGACGGAGGTACAGAAGTAGGCTACTGAGGATCGACAGTGGGCTGAGCAGTGAGCTGATGAGTTGGCTGCATGCATCGATGAGTATCAGCTGCTTCAAATCCAGATGATAGATCGGATGGCATAAATAGAGTGGATGATACAGCTGATGAGATAGCAGTAGATCGGTTTGAGCTCTTCTAAGTGGTCCTCTTTTTCAGCCTGTTCTCCTTCTGCAGATGCCAACACTTGATGACCTCTTTATGTAATTTTTTATTTTTATTTCAAACTTCATATAATTTTAATTTAATATAATAAAATAATAAAATTTATTTATAAATTTATTATGGAAATTTTTATTTTTATTTTTTATTTTTAGTTAATAAAAAATATTATAAATATAAATTAAAAATATATATTCATAAATTATTTTTTTAAAAAATATATAAATTATTTTTTTAAAATATATTCATAAATTATTTTTGATGAAATATTGATCATCAAAAAATATATTAGCGATGAAAAATTGATCATAAATAATTTTTTTAATAAATTTAAAAATATTAAAATTTTATATTAAATTAATAATGATGAAAATATTTTTATTGTAAATAATTGATATTTCATTAGTGACAAAAATTTATATCAAAAATTACTATATTTATAATATAAGCTTTACGTCGTTAATATTATTTGTTGGGTATAAAATACCCACAGCCGAAGTTCTCAGCAGGATTAACCCTTGCAGACTCCACCCGGACTCCTACGGGAGCCGGGCTCCGCCCACAACTTCAACCGCAAGGAGGACTCCGCCCGGACTCCTACGGGAGCTGGGCTCTGCCGCCAACTTCAACTGCCGGTAAGATCCGTCCGGACTCCTACGGGAGCCGGACTTCGCACCTGACTTTAATTGCAGGAGACTCCGCCCGGACTCCTACGGGAGCCGGGCTCCGCCCACGACTTCAACTCTGAGAGGACTCCGCCAGGACTCCCACGGGAGCCGGGCTCCACCCACGACTCCAACCTCAAGGAGGACTCCGCCCGGACTCCTACGGGAGCCGGGCTCCGTCGCCAACTTCAACTGCCGGTAAGATCCGTCCGGACTCCTACGGGAGCCGGACTTCGCACCTGACTTTAATTGCAGGGGACTCCGCCCGGACTCCTACGGGAGCCGGGCTCCGCCCATGACTTCAACTCCGAGAGGACTCCGCCTGGACTCCCAAGGGAGCCGGGCTCCGCCCACGACTCCAACCTCAAGGAGGACTCCGCCCGGACTCCTACGGGAGCCGGGCTCCGTCGCCAACTTCAACTGCCGGTAAGCTCCGTCCGGACTCCGACGAGAGCCGGACTTCGCACCTGACTTTAATTGCAGGGGACTCCACCCGGACTCCCACGGGAGCCAGGCTCCGCCCACGACTCCAACCTCAAGGAAGACTCCGCCCAGACTCCTATGAGAGCCGGGCTCCATCACCAACTTCAACTGCCGGTAAGCTCCGTCCGGACTCCCACGGGAGTCGGACTTCGCACCTGACTTTAATTGCAGGAGGACTCCGCCCGGACTCCTACGGGAGCCGGGCTCCGCCCACGACTTCAATCACAAGGAGGACTCCGCCCGGGCTCCTATGGGAGCCAGGCTCCGTCACCAGCTCCGACCGCTGCCGAACTTCAGCCGACGAATCCGCACTTTCTGGCGCAACACAGCAACCACCATGATCCTGCTCCACTTCCTGCGACAGATTCCATGCAGCTCCATCATTCCTTGACAGACCGCTATGACGGCCACGACTCTGCTCCACCTCCTGCGACGGATCCCGTGTGGCTCCACTATTCCCTGGTAGACCGCTATGATGCCCACGATCCTGCTCCACCTTCTGTAACAGTGATTTATGTCACAAATTGACATAAAAAGTATCAATTAATATCTAAATTATTTAACTTTATTAAGAAATTGATACTTGTTATTATATTTTGTAGAAGAAGAGATCATCAATAGAAAGAACAAGGAAAGAGGATTCCAACGGCGTAAATTTTATGCAAAATGGAGTTAAATTGACCCAGGAATTGAAGAATGAAGAAAGAAGACTCAATTGGGTCAAACCCGAATCAAATCAGATCAAAATTGATCAAAAATCAACTGATTTGGTGATCTGGTTAGCCGCCTGGTCCACAGCAACAGGCGCATGGACCATGGACCCATCGGCGCACCATAAACCCCCCTAACAACCCTCTAAAACCTCTTAGTCCCACATCTAAAGTTTTGAAAACCTTATAACCCCCAAATGCCTATAAAAAGCCCCCAAAGGCCCTTGTTTTATGTATTCTTCCTTCCGATCAAGCTTGTAACCCTAGATAGTGGGGTTTTTAGCTCTCTTCTCAAGCTTCGAGCTTTGAGATTTTTGTAATAAATTTTTTATATAAAATCTTATTTTTATGCAATTTCATCTCTTTACATTATGCAATTTCTTTTTCTTGCAATTAGGATAGTTTAATTTATGCAATTTAAATTTTATGCAATTAGGTTAGTTTAAATTATGCAGTTTAAATTTATGCAATTAGGATAGTTTAATTTATGAAATTAGGGTAGTTTATTTTTCTGCATTTAAATTTTGCATGTAGATTTAGATCATGTCTAGCTAAGCATCCCTTCTAGGGTTTGCGATGAAGCTAGATCATGAGTAGAGATTTTACATAGGGTTCTTTCTTTTTCTTAGGGTTTCTTTTTCTTCCTCTTTTGCCAAGAATTTTTGATGAACTACAGTTGGGTCAGAGTCCCTTCATAGTTCATGCTTGATTCAGTGCATAGGAGGAGAAAACCCTAAGGGATCCTAGTTACGACTCCCCTGTAAAGAATCTTGATGGGTTATCGTTGGGCCTTAGTCCCTTCATAATCTATGCTTGGGAAAGACAAGAGGAGTAGTCGTTAGGATCAATAAGAAAAATTCTAGGTAGAATTCCCTAATCTAGATCTAGTGGATTCAAAAACTCTAGATCCTTAGTCTTATTGTCTTTACCAAATAACTTTCGACTTTTGATTTTCGTTAAAGCTCGCTTGAGCATAGATTTGAAAATTGTTTTTAAACCATGTCTCTGTGGGATCGACCCGTACTCGCTGGTCATGCTACTCTGCACACCGTGCGCTTGCAGTTTTATTTACAAATTTTAAGATTTGCACATCAAGTTTTTGGCGCCGTTGCTGGAGATTTGGCGTTTTAAATTGTTTTCAAATATTTGTTTTTCATGCGTTATAACTCTCTTTCTTTTTTCTTTAGGTTTCTATATTTAGTTGGTGATTGCTGGAAAACTCAGGTATGCTTCTAATTTCTCTTTTATTATTTTTAGTTAATTACTTTTGCTTTTAGACCTAATCATTTGAATTTACTTAACCATAAAAAAAAAATATAAAACAAAACAAAAGACATTTCATAATCGTGAAGTAAAATATCAAAATAAAAAAAAATTCTAAATTAAAATCTTTTACATTCTTGGTCATCTTGTTTATTTGCATTTGCATTTTCATAATTAATCTAAGGGCATCAACCCATTAACAAGATAAGGTGGGGATTTCATTACCCTTCCTTAGCCCAAAAACCATCTCCATCATATTGCATTACCTAGACTTTTAATCTTAAAATCAATTAGACATCAATCTTAAGGAATTCGAGCTCAATAGGACAAGGAACCCTAAGAGTTCTACCAAGTTTGAGTTGTTTGATTAGTTGGTGTCTAGGCAAGTCCCTGAGGGTGGTTTGTTAAATTGGTTCAGTTGCTGGTCTGGCCAACTCGTTTGGTGTCTAGAAAGGCAAGGATGAGTGAACCTCCCACCTCTTATACTTACCTGGCTAACTAGTTGATCAATCTCCACTTGGAAGGCTTGAAGGGTCATCTTGGAATAGTTAGGAGCTGTCTAGATTTAGGTTAACCCTAGGATAGATTGAGTTTAATTTATTGATTCACTTGTTTGAAAAAAAAAAAAAAAATTTAAATTAATTTGGTTACTTTTCTTTAGATTTAGGACTCCTTAGGATCTTCTCTTTAGAACTTTTTCTCTTTTCTTTCTTTTCCTTATACATAAAAATTTTATTAAAAAAAAAAAAATTGTATAAACATCGAGAACCGTACACCTCGTGTGTGGAGAAGAGTGTCGGGTCGTCTAGTTAGAATTGAGTCAATTCCTGTTGTTCCAATGGCTGAACCAATCCAACCCATGACCCTTAAGGATTTGTGTTATCCAGTTGGCTCCATCCAACCATCTTGTATCAGGTTGCCACAACCCACAGCTAACAATTTTGAAATCAAACCTCAAATCATAAATATGCTTCCAAAATTCACAGGATTAGAGGATGCTTATATATTTATTAGAGAATTTGAGGAGGTATGTGCAACCATGAAACTGCAATTAACAGAGGATGAGGTCAAACTTAGATTAATCAACTTTGCCCTTAAGGACAATGCTAAGAAGTGGCTTTATAGTCTGCCAAACTATTCTGTCGCTACCTGGGAGGGCTTTGTGAGAATATTTTTAAAAAAGTATTTTCTCCATCATAAAACAGCTAGGATTAGGAATGAAATAAATCAATTTTACCAACTAGCTGGTGAATCATTTTGGAAGTACTTTGATCGTTTCAAGAATCTTTTGACCCAATGCCCACACCATGGAATAGAAACTTGGAGACTATGCCAGATCATCTATGAGGGGTTAGATTCAAACTCAAGAACCATGCTAGAGTCCATGTGCCAAGGCCAATTTATGGACAAAGAAACTACTGAAGCTTGGCAATTCTTAGAAGACCTAGCCGAGAAAAATTTACAGTGGGAAACAACTAGGGAACCTGATAAAGCTACACCTTCAAGAGGAGGAATGCATCAAATTCAACCAACCCTAGCATCAGAGGCCAAGATTGCAACCTTAACACGTAGATTGGAAGCCTTAGAATTACAGAGACCAGCCAATGTAAATCAAATATCTGCACCCATGTATAAAGGGTGCAATGCACCAGACCATGTCTTAGAAGAATGTTCCTACTCGAATGAGTGTGCACAGGTGAATGCCACCTATCAAGGACCATTGAACAATCCTTATGCACCCACATATAACCCAGGTTGGAGGAATCACCAGAATTTCTCATGGTCCCAGAATCCTAATGTAGGCAATCCAAATTTCAATCAGCAAAATCTAAGGTCCAACCTAGTAATGAATAACCCGCCAGGCTTTCATGATAATGACAAAAAAATTATCTCTTTAGAGAAAAGCCTAGAAGCCATGATGAAGACACATACCAGCTTTATGCAAACCACGGGTCAACTCATAAATAATAACACCCAAGCTATAGCCCGTCTGGAAATGCAAGTAAGTCAGCTGGCTTCGACCATTAGTGAACGAGAACATCGTAGGTTACCTAGCCAACCTGAGCCAAATCCTAAGAACCAAAATGGTCCACGACCCCAACAAGGAAACCAAGTTAATGGTGTAAATGCCATTCATACCTTAAGATCAGGAAAACAAATAGACAATAAGGTAGTTGCACTTGATGATATAGATGACTCATCTGCCGAGTCACCTTCTAAAACTACTACCTTTCAACCTCAAGCACCAGAAACTGAAAATTCACCTAGTCCAGTACTTAAAAGTCCTAGAGCTCCTTTTCCAAATAGACTGAAATCCAATAAATCTGAACATTTAGATAAAATTTTAGAGGTATTTAAACAAGTCCAAGTTAATATTCCTCTTTTAGATATAATCCATCAGGTTCCAACTTATGCCAAATTTTTAAAAGATCTCTGCACTAGGAAAAGGACCACTAATGTACCAAAGAAAGCATTTTTGGCTGCAAGTGTCAGTTCATACCTATCTAGCCATGTGCCAATTAAATATAAGGACCCTGGAGCTCCAACAATTTCTTGTGTTATTGGAGAAACCAATATAAAAAAGGCCTTGCTAGATCTAGGAGCTAGTGTGAATTCCTTCCATATTCGGTGTATGAACAACTAGGATTAGAAAAACTTCAACCTACTGGGATCACATTACAGTTAGCCGATAGATCTCTCAAGATCCCTAAGGGAATGGTCGAGGATGTTCTGATAAAGGTTGAAAATTTCATTTTCCCTGTAGATTTTATTGTTTTAGAGACTGAGCCAGTTGCGAATCCTAAAGGACATATACCTGTCATTTTAGGAAGACCATTCTTAGCTACGGCCAATGCTGAAATCAATTGTTGAAATGGTCTAATGAAGTTATCCTTTGGGAATATGACCATTGAGCTTAATGTTTTTAACTTAGAACAGGAATCCTCTTCTCATGCTGATGTCAATGTAGTCCAAGATGGTATTTATGAACCATTGACATTAGTGATGATGAAGTCGACTTAGAGTCTAACCCCTGGTTAATCCATGAGTTTGAGGATGTCAATGAAATACTTAAAGAAAATCAGATTAATCAGGAATCGACACTTCCTACTGAACCAATCATTGAGATGATGAACTCATCACCTAAACCATCGATAGAGGAAGCACCCATTTTAGAACTGAAGCCCCTCCCAGAACATCTCAAGTATGCATATCTAGGACCCAAAGAAACTTTGCCTGTAATTATTGCATCAGACCTAGATCCCAAGCAAGAGGAGGAGTTATTGTCAGTTCTAAAAGCAAATCAAGAGGCAATAGGTTGGATCATTGCAGATATCAAAAGAATAAGCCCTTCTATAGTTCAACATAGAATATACTTAGAGGAAGAGGCTAAACCAACAAGAGAAGCCCAAAGAAGGCTTAATCCAGTTATGAAGGATGTAGTTAAAAAGGAGATTCTGAAACTCCTAGATAGTAGAATAATTTATCCTATTTCTGATAGCTCTTGGGTAAGCCCAGTTCAAGTAGTACCCAAGAAATCTGGGGTAACAGTGGTCCAAAATGATGCAAACGAACTTATCCCAACTAGGACCCAAACGGGATGGAGGGTCTGTATAGACTATAGAAAGTTGAATGCTGCGACAAGGAAAGATCACTTTTCTTTGCCATTTATTGATCAAATGTTGGAAAGACTAGCCGGACAAGAGTTTTACTGTTTTCTTGATGGATACTCCGGTTACAACCAGATCCCCATAGCCGCTGAAGATCAAGAAAAGACTACATTCACCTGTCCATTTGGTACTTTTGCCTATAGACGAATGCCCTTTGGACTATGTAATGCACCGGTAACCTTCCAGAGATGCATGATCAGCATGTTTTCAGATATGATAGAATAATTTTTAGAAATTTTTATGGATGACTTTTCTGTTTTTGGCCTAACATTCTCCGAGTGTCTGAATCACCTGCAATTAGTTCTAGAACGATGTAAGGAGAAGCACCTAGTTCTCAACTGGGAAAAATGTCAGTTTATGGTCAAACAGGGAATAGTTCTTGGCCATGTCATTTCTAAAAAGGGGATTGAAGTGGACAAGGCCAAAATAGATCTAATTGCAAGTCTTCCACCATCTAAATCTGTGAAAGAAATACGTTCATTTTTTGGTCATGCTGGATTTTATAGAAGGTTTATTGCCAACTTTAGCAAAGTAGCACATCCACTGACTAATCTTTTGGCAAAGGATATCAAATTTGAATTTACTCATGAGTGCTTGGAATCCTTTGAATTTCTAAAAAATGCACTTGTATCAGCTCCAATCATTCATCCTCCTGTCTGGTCTGAACCATTTGAATTAATGTGTGATGCGTCCGATCATGTTGTGGGCGCAATCTTAGGTCAACGGATAAATAAGCTGCCTAGAGTGATATATTATGCAAGTAAAACCTTAAATGATGCGCAGCTTAACTACACCACAACTGAGAAGGAGTTCCTTGCCATTGTCTTTGCTTTAGAAAAATTTAGATCTTATTTGGTTGGGACCCACACCATTGTTTACACCGATCACTCAGCCATTAGACATCTCCTAGCAAAGAAGGATGCCAAGGCATGCTTAATCAGATGGATTTTGCTCCTTCAAGAATTTGACCTAGAAATTAGGGACAAGAAAGGCACTGAGAACGTTGTAGCAGATCATTTGTCCCGAATTCCAGTCGCACCATCTAGTGAACCATCCATCAATGAATCTTTCCCAGATGAGCAACTCATGTCTGTGTCTACTGAACCTTGGTTTGCTGATATTGTAAATTATTTAGCCATAGGTAAGATACCTTCTCATTGGACTAAGCAGGATAAATATAAATTCTTTGCCCAAGTGAAGTATTTCATTTGGGATGATCCTTATCTTTTTAAACAATATCCTGATCAAATTATTAGAAGGTGTATCCTAGATAACGAAGTCATGAATATTTTATCTTTTTATCATGATCAAGCATGTGGGGGTCACTTCGCGTCTAAGAAAATTGCTGCTAAGGTTCTCCAATGTTGTTTTTATTGGCCCAATTTGTTTAAGGATGCTCATAAATATTGTAAAAGTTGTGCTCAATGTCAGAAAATGGGTCGAATCACCAAGCGACACATGATGCCACTCAATCCAATCTTGGTAGTTGAAGTTTTTGATGTTTGGGGGATCGATTTCATGGGACCATTTTCAAATTCCTTTGGAAATGAATATATTCTAGTAGCAGTTGATTATGTTTCAAAGTGGGTAGAAGCAATTGCATATAGAACATTCGATAGCAAAATGGTCATTAAGTTTCTTAAAGAAAATATTCTCTCCCGTTTCGGTATTCCTAGGGCAATCATTAGTGATCGGGGAACCCATTTTTGTAACCGACCTTTTGCAACATTGATGAAAAAGTATAATGTCACCCATAAATTAGCCACACCATATCATCCTCAAACTAGTGGGCAAGTTGAAGTGTCAAACTGACAAATCAAACAGATCCTGGAAAAACCTGTTAGTGCCAATAGAAAGGATTGGTCTTTGAAATTAATTGATGCACTTTGGGCATACCGAACCGCTTTCAAGATCAATCTAGGAATGTCTCCTTATAGGATTGTGTTTGGTAAACCATGTCACTTGCCTATTGAGATAGAACACAAAGCCATGTGGGCCATCAAACAACTAAATACAAATTTGAATGACGCTGGAAACCATAGGAAGCTTCAATTGAATGAATTAGAAGAACTTAGAAATGAAGCCTATGAAAATGCAAGGATATACAAGGAACGAACCAAAGCATTTTATGATCAATCAATTATAAGAAAAACTTTCAATATCGGACAAAAGGTGCCCTTATATAACTCTAGATTACATCTGTTTCTAGGAAAGCTTAGGTCTAGATGGACAGGACCATTTTTAGTAAAGGAAGTCTTTTCACACGGAGCTGTTGAGATTGAAAACCCAAGTAATGGTGTTATCTTTAAAGTTAATGGTCAACGATTAAAACCATTCTTGGAATTACCTGTCAAGACTGTTGAAGATGCCATGGTTCTTTATGAACCAACTTATTCTGATTAAGTTGCTTCGAGGTTTAGTCTGGCTGAAGACATAAAACTTAGCGCTTCTGGGAGGCAACCCAGCTTATTTAATTTCTAATGCTTTCTTTGCTTTTAGTTTGCTTAGGACAAATAAATTAGATAAACTCCATTGGGGACAATGTCGGTCAAGTTGAGGGGAGAGCTTGAACAAAATCAAGTGTTATCATTTCCTTTTCCTTCCACTATGAGTTATTTTTTGCATTTAATATATTATGTAAAAAAATAAAAAATAAATATATATATATATATGAAATAAATTAATCTATAAAAGAAATAAGAGTAAGTTAGAAAGTATTTGCTAATGTAGTGAGTCACGGAGAAGATTAGCTGGTTAGACTCTTGGTGGCTTAGGTCATTTAAAGACTATTAGCACTTCCAATTGCACATGCATACTAACAAGGTAAAATAGGTGTTAATTGTAAGGCCAATTAAGGATTTGAGTATTATTTAAATTAGATAATTTTTTCTACACCCCAATTGAAGATATTTGAATTTAAGAAAAGAGCTACCTGCCTGAAATAAAATGCAAAACACAGAGTAAATGTGGATTGCCCTAAGCCTAGTAACCGGGTCTCTTCACCTAAGTCAAGTGTTGAGATTCGCGTCAAACGGTGGTGGGAAGGCCAGGATGCTCAGCGAAAAAAAAAAAAAAAATAGTGTGAAAGCTACCTTAGTTCTTTGTTTAATCTGGGGTGTATAGAAAATTAATCGAACTAAGTTATGAAAAATGATACAATTGGCCTGTACAAGTTAATACTGAAATACTAAGTTAGTTATCACTCACACAAGTGCTATAAAACTTTAAGTGTACTCTAAGAAAGCTTCTAAGTAAACTGACTACCGATTCTAATTCGAAGCTCATTACTTAGTAATACTAGAAAACTTCTTGAATTTCGATCTTAAATTAATTTGCAAAGGAAGGATCTTTTTGGAATATGATCTTATTTTGGTACATTGCTAAGGGACTAGCAATGATTAAGTTGGGGGGTGTGATTTATGTCACAAATTGACATAAAAAGTATCAATTAATATCTAAATTATCTAACTTTATTAAGAAATTGATACTTATTATTATATTTTGTAGAAGAAGAGATCATCAATAGAAAGAACAAGGAAAGAGAATTCCAACGGCATAAATTTTATGCAAAACGAAGTTAAATTGACCCAAGAATTGAAGAATGAAGAAAGAAGACTCAATTGGGTCAAACCCGAATCAAATCAGATCAAAATTGGTCAAAAATCAACTGATTTGGTGATCTGGTTAGCCGCTTGGTCCACAGCAACAGGCGCATGGACCATGGATCCATCGACAAACCATAAACCCCCCTAACAACCCTCTAAAACCTCTTAGTCCCACATCTAAAGTTTTGAAAACCTTATAACCCCCAAATGCCTATAAAAAGCCCCCAAAGGCCCTTGTTTTATGTATTCTTCCTTCCGATCAAGCTTGTAACCCTAGATAGTGGGGTTTTTAGCTCTCTTCTCAAGCCTCGAGCTTTAAGATTTTTGTAATAAATTTTTTATATAAAATCTTATTTTTATGCAATTTCATCTCTTTACATTATGCAATTTCTTTTTCTTGCAATTAGGATAGTTTAATTTATGCAATTTAAATTTTATGCAATTAGGTTAGTTTAAATTATGCAGTTTAAATTTATGCAATTAGGATAGTTTAATTTATGAAATTAAGGTAGTTTATTTTTCTGCATTTAAATTTTGCATGTAGATTTAGATCATGTCTAGCTAAGCATCCCTTCTAGGGTTTGCGATGAAGCTAGATCATGAGTAGGGATTTTACATAGGGTTCTTTTTTTTTCTTAGGGTTTCTTTTTCTTCCTCTTTTGCCAAGAATTTTTGATGAACTACAGTTGGGTCAGAGTCCCTTCATAGTTCATGCTTAATTCAGTGCATAGGAGGAGAAAACCCTAAGGGATCCTAGTTACTACTCCCCTGTAAAGAATCTTGATGGGTTATCGTTGGGCCTTAGTCCCTTCATAATCCATGCTTGGGAAAGACAAAAGGAGTAGTCGTTAGGATCAATAAGAAAAATTCTAGGTAGAATTCCCTAATCTAGATCTAGTGGATTCAAAAACTCTAGATCCTTAGTCTTATTGTCTTTAGCAAATAACTTTCGACTTTTGATTTTCGTTAAAGCTCGCTTGAGCATAGATTTGAAAATCATTTTTAAACCAAGTCTCTGTGGGATCGACCCGTACTCGCTGGTTGTGCTACTCTGCACACCGTGCGCTTGCGATTTTATTTACAAATTTTAAGATTTGCACATCAAACAGATACTGCGCGATTCTTCCATCCGCTGGCAAATCGCGACAACGGACGCCGCTCCACTCCCTGCGGCAGACTCCACGTGGCGCGCTGCAATGAGGGCCACGGGTCTACTCCACTACTCCTCGCAACAAATTCCTCCTGACGGTGGGCGGCCCACTACGAGACGATTATGAACGTCGCTATCAGTCTGTTGAGCCCTCCGCCTATAAAAAGGGGGACCCCAGATACGTTATTCCATAAGCTCTAGTTTTTTACCCAAAAACTCTGCTAAATTCTTCGTTCGAGCACTCCATTCTTGTTGAGGTAGAGAACTGACTTGAGCGTCAGAGGGTCTTGTCGGAGCAACCCCACCTCCAGTTTAGACTTCCTTTGTAGGTCCCGGCGGCGACCGTGACTCCCTCGACTCCAGCTTCTCTGGCGCAAGTGGATTTTTGCACCAACAGGATTGGCGCTAGAGGAAGGGGCCTGTGTCTTCGCAGTACCCTTGTTCTTAAAGGAGCGCTCAACGGAGCCACCTCCGATCGTCTCCTCCGGCACCCACTCCTTGTTTCCCCCACGGGATCCTTACTTGATGCCTCCCCGCAAGGCGTCCACGCGACGGTCCACAGCCTCCGCGGCCAGATCTCAGGCTCCGGCCTCCCCTCCTGTTTCTCAACCTCCTCCTCCTCCTCCGACGGCAGCGGTCGGTGCGGAGCAGTTTGACCTGCTAGCACAGCAGGTCAGAGGCCTCACGAAGCTGTGCAGGCTATGCAGCAGCAGCAGCCGCAGGCATCAGTACGCCTGGAAAGGGTGTCCCCGGAACACCAGAATCTGACGGCAGGGTGGGCCACCTGGGCCAGCCGCCCCATCCTTCCTGGGAAAATGAACCCGAGGGTGGAGAGCCCTCAATCGGACCACGACTCCACCCCTAGAAGATCCCTGCCCTCATTCTGCCAGAGGACCCTCGAGACTCGAAGTTGGGAGGATTTCTTAGACCGGAGGCTCCAGGAGATGAACCGGCGGATCGAAGAACTCCGCCATGCTCCCCCCGCTTATGGTGAGGATATTTGTACTGACCCTCCCTTCTCTCAAATGATCATGCAGGAACCGATCCCGCCAAACTTCAAGCTCCCCCAGTTCGAAAGCTACGACGGGACTTCGGACTCGGTTGATCATCTGGAGGCCTTCCGGACGATGATGCTGCTTCACGGTGCTCCCGACGCCATTCTATTCTGGGCCTTCCCATCCACCTTGAAGGGAGCGGCGAGGAACTGGTACTCGGCTTTGAAATCGAGTACCATCTTTTCCTTCGATCAAATGAGCCACCAATTTGTGGCCCATTTTGTCAGCAGTCGGTGCCCCCGGAAGGGTTCGAAGTCCCTCATCAATATCAAGCAGAGGGAAGGGGAGTCCATTCGGGCCTACATCAACCGTTTCAACGTCGCGGCACTGGAGGTCCGGAACTTAGACCAATCAGTCGCAATGGCCGCTCTGAAGGGTGGCCTTCAGAAGAATGACCTTTTGTTCTCCCTGGAGAAGAAGTACCCCAGGGATTTTGCTGATTTGTTGGCTCGGACTGAAGGATACACCCGAGCGGAAGAAGCCTTCAAAATGAAGGATGAAGAGACAGTGAGGGAGCGATGGGCGAGAGACTCGAGTAAGCCCACAATCGAAAAAAGGCCAAGAGAAGCCCGACCGCGTTCTCGATCACCTCTTGGGCACAAGCGTGCCCATACCCCACCCCGGGTGCGCAGGCAGAGAAGTCCGGATCGTGGGGTTCGGTGGGGTTCCCCACCGAGGAGATTCTGCAACTACGCCCCCCTCAACATCTCGAAAGCCCAAGTTTGATGGAGGTTAGGGAGCAGCTCCCTAGGTCGGAGAGGATCCGCACGCACCCCGGAAAGTGCAACCCCAACAAGTTCTGTCTCTACCACCGCGACCACGGCCACGACACGGAGGAATGCATCCAGCTTCGGGATGAGATCGAGGAGCTCATCCGATGAGGTTGACTCGACAGGTTCATCCGATGCAGGCCTGAGGGTAGAGGAGATCGGCCAAGGGCCCTTCCGTAACCTGAACCACCAAAAAGGGAGGAGCAACCCGGGGACCGGCCTCCCATCGGGACCATCGACTCCATCATCGGAGGGCCTCAAGGAGGAGCAGACCTCCTGCAACCGTGAAACTCGAGAAACCTGTAAATGTATCACTTACGATTTCACCTTGAATCTAAATTCCTTTCTACTTGACGTGCTCTTCCCATTTGGCATGGATTTGTCAGACTGGATATAACCCCTTCAAACGCCTAAAACAAAGTTATGTTAGGAATGGGGGGAGAACCTCGTCCTAACATACCTAAAATGAAAGTCCGATTATCTCGAGATCGGATTGGGGGAGAGGCCTTACAACGCCCTAATGTGCCCCCACAGCCATGTCAGGAGCAGGAGGAGAACCTCGTCCTGGCATGAGCAAAGTCAAAGTCCCGATTCTTTTAGACCAGATGGGGGGAGAGGCCTTACAGCGTCCTAATGTGCCCCCACAGCCATGTCAAGAACAGGAGGAGGACCTCATCCTGACATGAGCAAAGTCAAAGGCCCGGTTCTTTTAGACCGGATAGAGGGAGAGGCCTTACAGCGCCCTAATGTGCCCCCACAGTCATGTCAAGAACAAGAGGAGGACCTCATCCTGAATGAGCAAAGTCAAAGGCCCGATTCTTTTAGACCGGATGGGGGGAGAGGCCTTACAGCGCCCTAATGTGCCCCCACAGCCATGTCAGGAATAGGAGGAGGACCTCGTCCTGACATGAGCAAAGTCAAAGGCCCGGTTTTTTTAGACCGGATGGAGGGAGAGGCCTTACAGTGCCCTAACGCGCCCCTACGGCCATGTCGGGAATGGGAGGAGAACCTCGCCCTGACTTGAGCAAGGTCGAAGGCCCAGACTCCTACGGGAGCCGGGCTCTGTCCGTGACTTCTGCAGCAAGGGAGACTCCGTCCGGACTCCTACGGAGGTCGGGCTCCACCCACGACTTCTGTAGCAAGAAAGACTCCGCCCGGACTCCTACGGGAGTCGGGCTCCACCCACGACTTCTGCAGCAAGGAAGACTCCGCCCGCCCTGGCAATGGCCCTTACGTGCCCCCGCGGGAACGGGAAGAGAACCTCATCCTGATGGTGATGAAACCCGACCGCCCAACAAGATCGGATGAAGGGAAAAAGCCCCTCAGCGGCACCTCCATGCTCCTATGCAACCCCGCAAAAAGCGAGGGGAGGGCCCTCACTCTGAGAAGAGAAGGAAAATTAAAAAGGAAGGGTGACGAACTATGACGGAAACAGATGAAGGATGAACCGCACCCAAGACCTAAAGAACCTCATCCCTACAAAGACGGGGAGTTCCTACCAAACACCCCCGGCCTCTAAGAAGACTCCCGACACAGGTCAAGAAGACAGCGATGTCCCCGAAGTAATGTGGAGTCTGGACCACCAAGCTCGGGCTTGCGGTCATGTACGACGAGGAAGGCAAGCTAACGCATCGACGACTGGGCACCTCCCAACGACGTCAACATCAGACAAGTCGAATGACAAGAAAAGTTCGGTGGACGATAATTTAATACAACGCGCAGACGAGGTAACACAAAATACCCTTTTCATTCCATTTCCGAAATACACACTACAAAGCCTGGAAGGCCAAGGAAAGAAAAGCAAAACGACAAAAGCGGGACAAAACAACAAAAAGGAAAGTATATACATGAAAAGATAGAAGGACGAAAAGAGCTCTAAGGAGGCTCTGCTCCCTCCGACCTAGAGTTATCTGCTCCACCCCTCATCCAGGACTGCCTTAGATTCTTAATTTCTTCTTCTAGCTCCCCCCTTCTCTGCAGCACATCCTGGAGCGCCCGACGAAGTCACTGGCTCTCGGCCTCCACCTCTCGACGCCTCTTCCTCAAGACCTCAGATTCTGCCTCCGCGTCCACGACGGCCCGCTGCTCGTATGCCAGTTGGATCTTTAGTTGTTGCAGCTCGGCTGTCTTTTCCCCGAGGGCGACAGAAATCCCTTCAACGGTTCCTCTTAGAGACTGGAGTTCATCAGAATCCTGGGCGAAAGTAAGCTGAGCCCTGTTAGCCAGCTGCCTCTGGAGACGGGCGACTTCGTCGGTCGCCGCCCTGAGTCTCCCTTTATATTCCTCCACCTACCTGCGCCAGCTGGCCCGATGCACGTCGTGGCTCACCTCGACATCCTGAAGCTACCACTGAAGGTCAGAGACCTTCTTCGAGCACTCCTGGTCGTCGTCGGCCCGAGCCAAGAGCCGGGATGAACTTCCTCCCAGCTGGTCGATCTTCCCCATCCCGGCCGACAGTTCCACCTTGAGGGCGCTAATCTTGGCGGCCTGAGCCCAAATTCGGTCGCTGGTGCTCTTCTTGCATTCCGTGAGCTCCTTCACGAAATCTGCCTTCCTCCGGCTATACTCCATGATTCCCTTCATGTGGAGATTTCGAAAGTGGGTGGCCTCCGCGGTGGCTTCAGAATGACCTTCTCTCAATCTGCGAAGCTCGCCTTCCATCTTCTTTGACTTCTTTGTCAAGTGAAGGACTTCCTTCTTCAGCCGCTGGATCGTCGACTTCAGCGGGATCCCCAGGGGCAGGGGAAGTGCTTCTGCAGGACACTGCCATCGGAAGGCAAAAGCGTCAAAGCACGATTTATCGCAGGAAGAAAAGCAGAGAGAAGAAGGGGAGGGAGGAGAAGCCATCCGTGACAAGAAATTCAACTTTATTGATTGGATGATTCTTGAAGACAAAAAAAAAAGGAAAAGAAAAATTGTGATGAAATAAAAATACAAGGTCGGAGGTCTCAGACCTCAGGGGCGGGGGTTGGAGAACTCGGCGTCCCCGGCAAGGGGGCTGCGATAGCAGTGGTGGCTGGAGAGGGACCGGCCTCATCTTCGGACTCCTCGCCTAGGAAGCTAAGGTCGAGCTCCGAAAATTTTTTGGCCACCTTCTCTTAGCAGAGCTCGAACCCCTTGATGAATGCCTCCTGGCCGAATTGGACGTTCAGGTCCCTCATCTCCACGGAGGTCTTGAATTCCTCTACCGCAAGGACTCTGGCCTCCGAGATTAGGACCGGAATCTGCTCAGCCAAGTTGGCGACCTCGGCCTCTGCCTTTCTCGCCGACTCCTCCAAGGTCTGCCTCTCCTCCTCCCGAGCTTGTTTCTCTCTTTCCAGGGCCTCTTGGAGGGTGACTACTTCGGCCGTCTTTTCTTGGAGGCAAGCAACCTCAGCCCGGCAGTGCTCCTCCACCTGAACGATGTCCCTCCTCGCACGGTTCATCGCCTCGATATTGGTGAGGAGCTGGTGCCCAATCTGCAAGGGTGGCTAGGGGATCAGAACAAGGGTCGAATAGCCAGGTAAATGAAGATTTGCTTACCTCAAGGAAGGACCCCAAAGAGTCCTAGACCCGCTGCTCAGGATCGATGCGGTCGATCCTCTCGACGACGTCAGGCAGAATGCGGCCGTCGATCAACCGCCTGATCAAGTCCCTGTCATTGAAGGGATTCTCCAACCCCTTTTCAGAGCAGAGGGACTCGTCAGCAGCAGTTCGATGGCTACTCATCCTGCGGGCCACCGACTTCTCTTCCCCCTCTCGACTACGGGCACCTCCGTGGAGCAGACCCCCGAAACAGGGGCCCCAGTCGGCAGACTCCTCGAGGAGGTCCGGGGAGCCATTGCCTTGGCATCCGAGGGAATGTCAATCGCTGGAGCTGCCTGGGCAGGTGCGGCCAAGCTCGACTCCTCCGCCCTGGCCCTCTTCGCCGATCCGGAGGTCACGACACCCTTTCTTTTGTGGGCCCTGAGGCCCCTGGCAAGCATCCACACTGCTTCGGCGTCCATTCCTTAAAAAAAAAAAAAAAAAAAAGAAGAAGAAGAAAAAGAAGCAAACCAATCAATCAAGAGTTAGAAATCAAAAAAAAAAAATAGAGAGAGAAAGAGAAGAAAAGGAGAAAGAGAGGAGAAAAGAGAGAGAAGGAAGAAGAGGTAAAAAAGAGAAAGAAAAAGAAGAAAGGCAGGAAAAAAGAAGATAAAGGAAAAGATGAAATACTCGCAGGATCCTGGGGGCTCAAGCCAATGTTGAACAGAAATTGCTCCCTCAGAAGATTGGGAAGGGAAGGAGCGGAATAGGCAAGAAGCTTCCGGGCAGCCTGGAGGTCATCCTCCCCCAAGCTGGGAGCCCGACGAACAGAATCCCTCAGAGAGCCCCAAGGGGGCAGGCCCAGCCTCAGAGTCGGGCAGTGGACGAAGAGGTATTTTTCCTTCCAATTGTGGATTGAAGAAGGGGCACCTTTCAGCAACCCCTTCTTGCCAAACTGGGGGGAGAAGTACCACCAGTCCTTCGTCGAAGGATGGCGCTTGAAAGTATAGAAATGCCTAAACAGGGAGAGGGACGGTTGGACCTTGACTACGTGGCAAAGGGAGAGAAATCCTATCAAAAACCTAAAAGAATTCGGGGCCACAAAAGCCAAAGAGATGTCTAAGAAGTGGAAGAGGGCGACAACAAAGGATGGAAGCGGAAGCCGGAGTCCGGCACGAAATGCCTCCTGATACAGGCAAAAACGACCGGGTGGGGGAGTGCTAGCCCGGTTAGAAGGGCTAGGCAGCTCCAGGTCGTACTCCGGAGGAACTCCATACTGAACCCTTATCAGAAGGAGTTCTTCCAGAGTCAGGGAACATGGAATGGTGCCCGACACAAAAATCGGGCGGAGCCCATCCCCAGACGCAGGTTCGTCTACAGAGCAAGGGACCAGGGGGTTTGAGGCGGAAGAACTCCCGAAACTGCAGGGAGCAGAAGAGCCGGACGACATTTCAAGTAGCTTCGAATGAGGGCTCTAAAGATCCCGAAGAAGATGGACAGGATGAGGGGCGAGAGGTCATAGGAAACTAACTCAGAGGAATACAAAAAATAATGGCAAAGAAGAGGTCCCTAAGCGGCGGGAAGAAAGATGAAGGTGCTGGAACTAACCAAGATCGCTCTGAGGGACCAGAGGGACGAAGACAGGGACGATTTGAAGGGCGCCTACGGCCCGAGAAGATACCAACTGAAACAGGGCTCTCGAAGGGAAGGCAGACACTGATAGAACTCCGGAATGGAATAGGACCCCTAAAGGTGGAAGGATGGGTTTAAATAGACCCTGGGATCCGGCGCCATAATGAACGCGAATCCCCCCAGGCCAGCCCACGCTCGACACGTGTCCCACTCCCCCCGACGGGCGGCTAAAAGCGACTGACGGGTCGGCAGAGCCATTATGGCACCGTACCTGGGCCAGTGTACCAGCGGGAATTTCGAAGGGTCCCTTCGTATCGTCCCGATTCGAAAAGACTCCAGCATGCACACATTTAATGCCAAAATATCTGGGGGCGGTCGTGCGCAGGATTCTAGGGGACAACTTCGGCTATGCCAATCTCTCTGTACTTCCTTCATTCGAAATTCAAACTCGGAAGTAGGGGGACTGGTGTTGGGTATAAAATACCCACAGTCGAAGTTCTCAGCAGGATTTACCCTTGCGGACTCCGCTAGGACTCCTACGGGAGCCGGGCTCCGCCCACAACTTCAACCGCAAGGAGGACTCCACCCGGACTCCTACGGGAGCCGGGCTCCGCCACCAACTTCAACTACCGGTAAGATCCGTCCGGACTCCTATGGGAGCCGGACTTCGCACCTGACTTTAATTGCAGGGGACTCCGCCCGGACTCCTACGGGAGCCGGGCTCCGCCCATGACTTCAACTCCGAGAGGACTCCGCCTGGACTCCCACGGGAGCCGGGCTCCGCCCACGACTCCAACCTCAAGGAAGACTCCGTCCGGACTCCTACGGGAGCCGGGCTCCGTCGCCAACTTCAACTACTGGTAAGATCCGTCCGGACTCCTACGGGAGCCGGACTTCGCACCTGACTTTAATTGCAGGGGACTCCGCCCGGACTCCTACGGGAGCCGGGCTCCGCCCATGACTTCAACATCGAGAGGACTCCGCCCGGACTCCCATGGGAGCTGGGCTCCGCCCACGACTCCAACCTCAAGGAGGACTCCGCCCGGACTCCTACGGGAGCCGGGCTCCGTCGTCAACTTCAACTGCCGGTAAGCTCCGTTCGAACTCCTACGGGAGCCAGACTTCGCACCTGACTTTAATTGCAGGGGACTCCGCCCGGACTCCTACGGGAGCCGGGCTTCGCCCACGACTTCAACTCTGAGAGGACTCCGCCCGGACTCCCACGGGAGCCGGGCTCCGCCCACGACTCCAACCTCAAGGAAGACTCCGCCCGGACTCCTACGGGAGCCAGGCTCCGTCGCCAACTTCAACTGCCTGTAAGCTCTGTCCGGACTCCCACAGGAGCTGGACTTCGCACCTGACTTTAATTGCAGGAGGACTCCGCCCGGACTCCTACGGAAGTCGGGCTCCGCCCACGACTTCAATCACAAGGAGGACTCCGCTCGGGCTCCTATGGGAGCCAGGCTCCGTCACCAGCTCCGACCGCTGTCGAACTTCAGCCGACGAATCCGCACTTTCTGGCGCAACACAGCAACCACCACTATCCTGCTCCACTTCCTGTGATGGATTCCACGCAGCTCCATCATTCCCTGACAGACTGCTATGACGGCCACGACTCTGCTCCACCTCTTGCGATGGATCCCGTGCAGCTCCACTATTCCCTGGCAGACCGCTATGATGCCCACGATCCTGCTCCATCTTCTGTAATGGACACTGCACGATTCTTCCATCCACTGGCAAATCGAGACAACGGACGCCGCTCCACTCCCTGCGACAGACTCCACGTGGCGCACTGCAGTGAGGGCCACGGGTCTACTCCACTACTTCTCGTAACAAATTCCTCCTGACGGTGGGCGGCCCACTACGAGACGGTTATGAACGTCGCTATCAATCTGTTGAGCCCTCCGCCTATAAAAAGAGGGACCCCAGATACGTTATTCCATAAGCTCTAGTTTTTTACCCAAAAACTCTGCTAAATTCTTCGTTCGAGCACTCCATTCTTGCTGAGGCAGAGAACTGACTTGAGCATCGGAGGATCTTGCCGGAGCAACCCCACCTCCGGTTTAGACTTCCTTTGCAGGTCCCGACGGCGACCGCGACTCCCTCGACTCCAGCTTCTCCGGCGCAAGCGGATTTTTGCACCAACATTATTTAAATTTAATTTTCAAAAAATTTATAATTAAATTAATAGTGATAAAATATTTTTATTGCTAATAATTACATATGTGATAAAAATTTTATGTTGCTAATATTTTTATAAATTTAATTTTTATAAAAATTTTTAATTAAATTAATAGTGATAAAATATTTTCATCGCAAATAATCTATTTGCGATGAAAACTTTTTATCGCTAAAAGTTTTTAAAAATTTGATTTTATAAAAATTTTTAATTAAATTAATAGTGATGAAAATATTTTCATCGCTATTAATTTATTATTTATTAGTAATATTAAAATTCATCACAAATATTTTTTTTATGACTAAAATTTTTTATCGTAAATAGTTTTCAAAAAAAATAATTTTTTTGATGATGAAAATTTTTCATCGGTAACATCAATTATTTGCAATGAAAATTTTTTTCATCAAAAAATATTATCAATGATGTGATTATTTGTGATTAAATATTAGTGATAAAAATTTTATCGCTAATAACTATTAGTGATGAAAATAGCTTATTAGCGATGATTTTTTTCGTTGCTAATAATTTATTTTATTGTAGTGCTACTAATCTAAGTCCCATCCTCTCAAGATAGACTTCTATTTTTGGCTGGCTCAATTTTTTGTCAGCGGGTCTGCCACGTTGTTCGCATAGTCTACTCTTCGCACCTTGATATATTTTTTTTTGAGATAGTCGCATATGATTTGATAACGCCGCTCGATATGCTTTGATTTTTGATGAGACCTTGGGTCCTTAGTAAGTTCTATGGCTCCATTGTTGTCCCACTAAAGTGGTATGGCATCTGATGTCATAATCCCAAATTTTGTGATGGATTTCTTAAACCAAAAGCCTTTCTTGCAGCATCTGAAGCAGTGACATACTCAGTCTCTATGGTCGAATCCACTATGATGGGTTGCTTGGAACTCTTCCAGCTGACTATGCCACCATTACAAATGAACACATATCCTAACGTAGACTTTCTATCATCAGGATCAGACATGAAGTCTGAGTCAGTATAGCCCTCAACTCACAACTCAAGATCTCCTCCAAAGATCAAGAACAAATCCTTAGTCCTTCTTAAGTACTTAAGAATGTTCTTCACAGCTATCTAGTGCTTCTCATCTAGATTCGACTGATACCTGCTCGTGACACTCACAGCAAGGGCAATATCAGATCGAATACATAGCATGGCATATGTGAGGCTCTCTATGGCTGAGGCATAAGGAATCCTACTCATACGCTGAACTTCCTGAGATGTGGTCGGACACATCATATTGAAAAGATTAATACCATGCCTAAAAGGTAAAAGTCTTCTTTTAGAGTTTTTCATACTAAACTCTTCAACACCTTCTCTATGTACAACTTTTATGAGAGGCCTAGCATCCTTTTAGATCTATCCTATAGACTTTTATTCTAAGAATATAGGATGCTTCACTAGGTCTTTCATGGAGAATTTCTTGGACAACCATCTTTTGATCATGGTTAGTATGGAATATCATTCTCAATGAGGAGAATATCATCACATACATACAAAGAATGTTATTGCACTCCACGGATA